>NC_053116.1:9132584-9270084 GCF_010015445.1 Perca fluviatilis
TCCGTGACAATTTTAGTCTAGTTTTACTCGACGAAAACTGATGACATTTAGTCTAGTTTTAGTCAGTGAAAATTGTTTTTTAGTCTATTTTTGGTAATGCAATTCTATTTAATCCAGTTAGTCAATATAGTATACAGTGCCTTGCGAAAGTATTCGGCCCCCTTGAACGTTTCGACCTTTTGCTACATTTCAGGCCTCAAACATAAAGATATAAAACTGTAATTTTTTGTGAAGAATCAACAACAAGTGGGTCCCAATTATGAAGTGGAACGAAATTCATTGGCTATTTCAAACTTTTTTAACAAATAAAAAACTGAAAAAGTGGGCGTGCAAAATTATTCAGCCCCTTTACTTTCAGTGCAGCAAACTCTTTCCAGAAGTTCAGTGAGGATCTCTGAATGATCCAATGTTGACCTAAATGACTAATGATGATAAATAGAATCCAGCTGTGTGTAATAAAGTCTCCGTATAAATGCACCTGCTCTGTGATAGTCTCAGAGGTCCGTGTAAACGCAGAGAGCATCATGAAGAACAAGGAACACACCAGGCAGGTCCGAGATACTTTTGCCGAGAAGTTTAAAGCCGGATTTGGATAACAAAAAGATTTCCCAAGCTTTAAACATCCCAAGGAGCACTGTGCCAAGTTAATATTGAAATGGAAGGAGTATCAGACCACTACAAATCTACGAAGACCCGGCCGTCCCTCTAAACTTTCAGCTCATACAATGAGAAGACTGATCAGAGATGCAGCCAAGAGGCCCATGATCACTCTGGATGAACTGCAGAGATCTACAGCTGAGGTGGGAGACTCTGTCCATAGGACAACAATCAGTCGTATACTGCACAAATCTGGCCTTTATGGAAGAGTGGCAAGAAGAAAGCCTTTCTTCTAAAGATATCCAATAAAAGTGTCGTTTAAAGTTTGCCAAAAGCCACCTGGGAGACACACCAAACATGTGGAAGAAGGTGCTGTGGTCAGATGAAACCAAAATCAAACTTTTTGGCAACAATGCAAAACGTTATGTTTGGCGTAAAAGCAACACAGCTCATCACCCTGAACACACCATCCCCACTGTCAAACATGGTGGTGGCAGCATCATGGTTTGGGACTGCTTTTCTTCAGCAGTGACAGGGAAGATGGTTAAAATTGATGGGAAGATGGATGGAGCCAAATACAGGACCATTCTGGAAGAAGACCTGATGGAGTCTGCAAAAGACCTGAGACTGGGACGGAGATTTGTCTTCCAACAAGACAATGATCCAAAACATAAAGCAAAATCTACAATGGAATGGTTCACAAATAAACATATCCAGGTGTTAGAATGGCCAAGTCAAAGTCCAGACCTGAATCCAATCGAGAATCTGTGGAAAGAACTGAAAACTGCTGTTCACAAACGCTCTCCATCCAACCTCACTGAGCTCGAGCTGTTTTGCAAGGAGGAATGGGCAAAAATGTCAGTCTCGCATGTGCAAAACTGATAGAGACATACCCCGCCGGCTTACAGCTGTAATCGCAGCAAAAGGTGGCGCCACAAAGTATTAACTTAAGGGGGCTGAATAATTTTGCACGCCCAATATTTCAGTTTTTTATTTGTTTAAAAGGTTTGAAATATCCAATAAATTTCGTTCCACTTCATGATTGTGTCCCACTTGTTGTTGATTCTTCACAAAAAATTACAGTTTTATATCTTTATGTTTGAGGCCTGAAATGTGGCAAAAGGTCGAAAAGTTCAAGGGGGCCGAATACTTTCGCAAGGCACTGTAAATACCTAGTAGTATAGATAAAACCAAAATGTTGGCCAACAAGGGATGCTTAGTAAACTTGGAGTCAGTCAGGTAGGAACTAAGAACCCACAACAAACACACACACACACACACACACACACACACACACACACACACACACACACACACACACGACACACCTTTTGTCGTTTTCAGCTCCGTGGCTAACGTCTAAAGCTAACGTTAAAATGAGACACATTAACTACAACCTCATGAGTTGGCATGAGCTTTCTAAAATAGAAAGTAACGTTATGTTAATGTCTCGACTTACCTCAATTTCATTATGGAATGGCTTGAGATGTCTCCTAAGGTTCGTGGTGTTTTTTCCTGTGATTTTGTGGCCGTATTTCTCCCCATCTTTTTCCACAACACATTCCATTTTCTCTTCCACTTCTATGTAATGAAAGTTTTTCCAAATATTCTTTTTCTCCCAAAGACGAACTCTGGCTGGCCGGCCACGGTCCCAGCTTTCTCTGTGTCAGACTTCATTTAGTTTGTCGTTTACGCTCGTCTCACTCTCTAACTCACCGCTGCATCTTCTAAATTAAATAATGCCGCGACCAAGGGGGTAAGCTTCGCTTCAGAACTCGAACCTCCTATGGCGCCATTTTGACGCTACAAAGAGATCACCTCCCGTTAGCATTTCACTGACTAGCATACATTTTGGCGCCACTTTGACAGCGAATAACTTTTAAGCGTTTAAAGACTCTATTTGTCCATTGTTTATTTCTAAAGAAACATGACAATGTATAAAAGGCTCCATTACCTTGTACCTCACGTTATGGCTCCGTAGCAGACGTTTTTGTAAAAATAGGCTAACGATTGTGTCATAACCAAGTGACTTACTGTCGCACAGTAGAGGAATTACCGTATAGTACAGGAGAAGCTCGCAGGCAGTTTCAACTTACGTTAGCTGTTTAGGTTTAATTACTGATGTTAACTAGCATTTTAGTTAGCAATAATTAGCCTGTGCTTATGTTATCTCCTTACATATACCTACGCTCTCCGTCTCTGTAAGATTGGGAATGATTGAGATTTCTCTTGGCACAGCTACCAGAAGACTTCCAACTTTCAGACAGGTTGCTCACGTCACATTTACGTTGTCTGTCAGTTGGAGGCTGCGCAGTAAAGCAACAGATCACCGGAAAAGTGCTTCTAATATCCTTCACTGGTCTCCGTCCAGAGCAATGGGGTCTATTGGTCCATTATATATATGTCAATGGTCGCGACAGGGCTTGAGGAAGTAACGTCGCCTGCGTCTGCGCAGTGCGACCCGAGTGCGACCTGATGCAGCCCCCGAAGACACGGGGAACAGAAATACTGCAAAATAATAATAATAACAACGCGACTAAACGAGACAAAATAACGTTATAACATTTTGTTTCGTCTCGTTTTGGTCAACGAAAATGAAGAGAGATTTTAGCATAGTTTTAATTTGTAAACTACATTTAGTCTCGTTTTTATTCGTCAACAATATTGCATTATACATTTAATTATAGTCATCGTCACATGACGCAAGACGAATTTACGTTGCGTCTCGTCTCGTTTTGGTCACGCGATAAAGGTTCGTTGACGACGATATATAGTCAGAATTTTCGTTGACGAAAGCAACTGGTTGGGTAGCATACTGTGGGTTTATCACAGCTTTTTTTTCCCAAAAACAAAACTTCCTGCTGCTGCTGGAAAATAGGGTGGATGAGTGCAATGAGAGTGGCGCGAAACCGTTAAAGACGCTGACATTTTCTGTAGAGCTCAGGGGCATTTGGGAGTGGGTGATAATTCTCTGTGGTTTTGTCCAGTGTTCGAGCTATACCGTGGCCTTCGGGGGAGCCCACTTTTTTTCCATGCGGGGTGGGGGGTGGGGGTCGTGCGCTTGCGACTTACAATGACTTTTACAAAGATACATAACAGCTACAAGTGTATGCACTAAAGGATTTACCCTATTATACTTTATCGACAGGAGTAGATAGGTCAAATAGCAAACAGCCAGCCACAAATAGTCTATAAACAAAGCATCAGGCTGTCTTTGAGATTTCACATGAACAACGGTTAAAGTTACTCAGGCTACCGAAGAATACCAGAATTCCTCCATTCAATTACACCTTAGCGACGCACCCCAAGCTTCCATCCTTAACCAACAGCCATGTATATGGGCTCTTCCAGTCTCTCCACTGCTGGCTGTTCCAATTTAACGGGAGAGAGAGGAGCAAGAGGGTTAGGATCATCTTCAGCCAGAGAGGACATTATTTCTTCAGCTTCTTGCGTTGTCACCCCGGGGGGAGGTGTGCTAACAGGGCTTGCAACAGGTGAATTAGTCGTGCTATTAACATCATCACTACACAATTTCTTAGTAAAACCAAAATTAATTAAACTGCCTTGTTTTCTTTTTGCCATGGCTATATGATGCTTACTGCAGAATGGATTTCAAGGATTATGCGCGCCGATTAATGGCCTCCAACGTTTATATTTTTTCTACGAATCTTTGAGTTAACATCTTTTTATATACTGTCTATGGTTAACATGAGTTGAATTTGCACCGCGGCGCCGCCACGCCTTGATGCTCATAACACGAATAGCATGTATAGTTATCTTTATTGAAGTGAATTAGGTTCAAATCGCCGACATGCATGAATGATATTTTTGCAGTTTTACACATAATAATCCACGATGATCACATTACAAAAAACAGAAATTGCACGTCAAAATGACACATTGTCAATATTTTTAGAGACCCCCCAAAATTTCACAAATCACGTTTTCAGGGGAGCCCATGTCTTATTAAGGGGAGCCGAGCTCCCCCTAGCTCCCCCGTAGTTCGCACCCTGGTTTTGTCACTACAAGTGACCCCTTTAACAGTATGCATCGTCATTTTATCTATTGCTAATGTAAAAAATATTGAATAAAGCAGCTTTATTAAAAACAGGTAGCATTCAAGATTAATGGTAGAGTCATCATAACAAAGTAGTGGAGCGTGCTTTGTAACAACAAATGCAATGCCTTTTTAGAATTAAAGTGATTGGCCTAGTAGAAGAACGCCACAGTATTTACTTTTTTGTATTGTGCTGAAACTTGGGGAAATTATGAAACTCACAGCGGTGTTATTTTCGATTTTCGGAATTACACAGATGAGCCCAAGGAGGAGCTGTGCAACATCTGTTTGCTCATTTATGTGTCAAACACAAAGCATCAGACATGACTGATCTCACTTTGACGAAACTTGGAAAATGACGCATCTCACCACTGCTCTCTGGCACTTAGAATTACACTGATTGGTCCAAGGGGAAATTACATTTCAAGATAAAGTGACACATTCGTTGCTGATTGGCCCAGATGGGGACATTTTGCTGACAACAATGATTACTATAACTTTGTCTAACCAATCTAAAGTTTCACAGGGCGGGTTCTTCGTACACATTATGGACGTTTTAAATTATTTAGTTTCGTGAACATTTAGCTGCCCACACTTTTTTTAACATTATAACAGAGCTTGGAAAGAATTTGACTGTCAGTTTACAGCGAGGACGACCATGCACAGTGCTAACAACCAGAATTGGATGGGATTGGATTTGGACCCTCAGACACTGTCAGGAGAATTCAGGGTTTGGTGGCTCTGTTGCAGCCAGCAGTCAACAAGGGCACATGAATGCTTTCTTTTTGCCACAATACACGTGTGGGCTAGCTGAAGCCTTTTCCTTTCCTCTCTTATTTTTGTCCACTTTTCCATAACAAGCGTATTCTGTTCACACCTTCCTATTATTAGATTTCTTCCTGACTCGCAGCCGCGTTGGCCTTAAAGCCAGAAACACTTATTCTTTCACTTGTATTGGGCTAGAATGTAATTACCGCTGCGGCTACCACGTAACAAACAATGACCTTGATTGATTGACAAGCATTTTCGCAATCTGCTGCTTTGTAGATACACTGTGACAAATTTTCACTTCACCTCATTTGGATCCCAACCCTAGCCAGATGCAACATGGACACAGTAGCAGTGGAACTTAAAAAGTGAAACACTTAATGTGTAATATGTAAAATAATGCCCGGCAGAGCTGTTTTATTTTAACAAGTGGAATGTTCTCATTTTCCCTTGTCTATCAGTCAGCCTGAGTGGATGGTGGCCAAGAGGGGGATGGGTTGATGGATAGATGGAGGGACGGGGGGCGGTGGGGGGGGGTTGAGCACAGAGCTCTCCACCTCTTGCCCTCCTCTGCTGTCATCTGTTGCCCCACAGCAGGCCAGAGGTTGTTGGCGTTTTGCTCACTTGTAATCCGTCTCACTGTCTGGCTGCCGGCTCTCGGGTCACCTGTCACTCAATTTGACATGAATCAGCATTGACGCCAGCAGATTTAAGCTATTTCTCTCCGTCTGTAAACACAGCCTGGGTCCACGGGCCTCTAGCAAAACAAAACCAAAACAAAACAAAAAAACCACCGTCACGGCCCACCCAAAACGACCTAATGTTGGCTAATGACCCGTACGAGCCTGAATACGGTTAGACGTGTTTAGTTTTTTTGTGCTGTAACTCCAATTAAATGTGGAATGGTAATCAGGTTGTGTTAATGTGACATGACATGCCGCTGCAACTCACTTTTCCAGCCACAGATGAGGACACAGTTTGAGAGTGAGTAAACGCAGGCAGTGAATCTCCCATCAATCTGACGCATTATGTTTTCTTCATTAAAAAGTAGAATCACCTTGAGGTCCGTGCACTGTCAGAAATGGAAATTATTGAGTCCCCTTTTAGAAATAGACACTATTCCCAAGGTACAGTGCGTTCACACCAGTCTGATACATTGCAAAACAACAGAAGCATTAATTCCAGACCATGTCAGTTTTTTGGGGATACCATGAACATGGACTTAAAGGTGCCCTGTGGAGACAAAAGTGGGCACGTTCAATGTTTCTCACTGAGGCCTGAAAAATGTTTTTTTTCAATTCTAAAAAGGGGGTTTTCTTGTTCCATTGGCAATGCGGCGACAACGCGCACTGAGCTCAGCCTCGTACACGGGAGGGGAGTACGTGCAGCGGGGCCATTTCATTGGTTCTTTCCAAGCGGACCGCGAGGCTGTGATTGGTGGGCGTTTTTACAGGATTACAGCAGCTACAGATGACGGGTCTTTTTCCCTCCTTTTTCAGAGCCCTGAAGTGATTTGTTGTTGTTGGGGAGTAAAGATCATTTTAAACAATATATATAAAAAGTGTATACTGGATATAGTTACCAACCCTGCCTTTAAGTAAAGTATCTGAATACTTATTCCATCACTGCCTGGTAAATTGTGAATACTTACATTTGACACATGGCAACGTTACATTTATCTATAAATTGCAGGAACGTCTTTCTGTCTGTGTGTGTGTGTGTGTGTGTGTTATGCGCATATCTCTCGAACCGTCAAACTTGACAGGTGTCTTGCTACGGGCACGACTTAAGAGCAGTGCAAAGTTTGACGTTGTTTGGATTACAAATGCAAAAGATATGGTTAAATATATATTGGTAAAAGAAGCACACATTGGCTTTTGCTGCTCTAGCCGCTGGCCACTCCCCCGTTTGAGTCGTGACTCACTCAGATCTTTCACACGACTCTTTAAATTAACTCATATTTCTCTCATACTACACGAGTACATTAAATGTCAATCCACAACAACAACTGCAATCTGAGTACATTACATAATGGACAGATGTTACTTTCGGTCACTCCAACCTCTCCTCTCTCTCTCTCTCTCTCTCTCTCTCTCTCTCTCTTTCTGTCTCTCTGTGCGCGCACACACACACACACACACACACACACAAAAAGTCCTGCTCGATGGTGTTTTTTGCCCCCAACTGCTCCTTAAAGGCAGCGCTGCCTGGAAGGCACCGTTGGGGGCAAAAAACACAGATAAACAACAGTCCGGTTCTGGTGGTTGATGAACGCAGATATGTGCTGATTAGCTCTCATAACAGGTGGGTGGGTAGCGCACTGCCATGAGTCCATGACTCTAATGTCTGATTACTCCACATTGTCATTGTGATATTTTGTGAGTAGCCTACTATTCTGAATCTGCAACGTTGTCAGGTAAATCAGTAAGTTTAGCAGGGTATACAGGGGAGTTGCATTTGAAGTGGTTTGGGGTCCTTCTGTAAGTAATTTTGGGGTACAATTTGGTTTTGATGAATTCTACAAGCAGCAATACCACAGGCCAAGCAATCGGCCCGTTCCAAACAGGCACATTTTCAACAGGCACTGCACTAGTCAAGTAAACCACAAGACTTACTTTATTTCTTAAAAAAAAAAAAGACTTCAATGAATTTTGAGAATATTCTCAATCCCCTCCATATTTGAAATATGCCTCCTCTCCATCCTCGTGTGTGATCTAATGTCACAAAGTCATAACAGTTTCTGAATTTATGAAAAGGCTACCTCTCCAAGTGTGAATAGCAGCTACAGAAGCAGCACCGTAAAAAACCCAAATTACACTGGGGGAGACTAGGTGTGCGTCTTGTGCGCTGAGCATGCTGTAACATAATAGAAAACATTGCAGGTGTCTACGTTTTTTTTGTGCAGAGCATGTTTTGAGTATCGGAGAAGCTGAATTGATCCAGTGACGCAAACGTAAAGCAACAGCGATAGTATGAGCTGCTGAGACAGTTACTGTCACTGTGGTCAAGATTCAGACACGGACATGTGCAGTCTTAAAAACCCAGCCGCTGTGCAGACAGGGAAATCAATACAGCATTTTGCTATCTATCTCTATCTTACAACTTAAAAGAGAAGGATTGCATGTCATAGAGTGAGCCCAGGCAGACTTAGGCATAGATCTATCATTGTAGAGAGGCACAGGCCTTTTCCTGTGTAAATCATGTGTCACATGGTGCTGCGAGTTCATTCTCCGGCCATGGAATACATTTAGGCCTTGGACACGGACTTCCATTTTTCACTTATGATCGAGTGCTTCCCTGCAGTGCTGGACCTGGAAGTAGATCATTTTCTAACATGACGCCTTCATTGTTCGTTTTGTTATTGCTGTCCATATCAGATCAAAGACAGGAAAAATAGCTCGCCGTGCTGAAACAAGTGATTGATACGTTTTAATTACTCCACTTCTCTTAGGAGTGCGGCTGTCACAGCTGCTGAAGTTTTAATGTGACAAACGCTCGACGGCGAGACAAGAAAGGCAAATTACACACCTGTGGCAAAGTTGTGGAACGACTGAATTTCTCCCACCTGAGCAGTCAGTCCTGCACATGTCAGAGGCTTCAGTGGAAGCGCTCGATCCCCATCAACCAAAACCTCAAACCGGAGCCCAGACAGCGAATGATCCGACTTCATCGTTTTTTGCGGGACCCTCATCCTCGTGGAGGTTTTTGAACCATCTGTCACGTGGAACGCAGTGCTGACCGTGCAAGGTGGATAAAGTGGAAAGTAGCCACAGGAACTTCCCCGAAATGCGCCAGCAGCAGCACGGGAGAGGATAGACAGAAGTCATCCCGGTCTAATGTTAGACTACATTGCGAAAATATCGCCATGCATTCATAACCGCGTGATTCAGTGAGAGTGAGCCCAAAACATCGGCAAGTATGTTTTTGTGACATTTCTTTATTTGCATTTTGTCAAAAAGAAAAATCAATAGCAGACGTTGGTCTCCTCGGCTGTGAACCGCTCCTGGCGTGCGCCCATGGATGTATTAAGAGCGTACGCCTAGCAAATCCGCCATTATAATAGCAACCCGCCATGGAACAAGGGAATGTGAGCTAACGCTCTGATTGGTTTATTGCACGTTACGCCCAAACCACACCTATGAGGAATGTAGCTACTTCAGACCAACCCATTTTACATTTGTGTCGGCCGTTATAATAGCAACAGCGCCCGAGATCCGCCCACAACGCTGCTTGCGTTTGACGTTTGATACTTGCGTTTCAGATCGTTAAAATAGGGCCCTATAGCTTCCTAGTCCTCGATAAAAAAGGAAGGAAATCTGGTCATCAAAATGTAATATACATGCAGTGATTGATTTCACATTAATGACCGTTATACAGCAAACCATAAAGACATAGCGAAATTGATCTCAACTTCAGTCTCACCTCCTTAACCCTCTTGTGGTTGGAAGAAGGCAATCTTGTGGTGTAGCTACTGGTGGGAGCTCTACTCTAAAGGTATACTGTATATTCTCTCTCAGTTAGACAGGCCAGCAGGTAGTCACTCATTCAAGACATCTATATTACATCTGTGAGATGGGGTCTTCCAGAGACAATCATTCCTACGATTCACTTTCAGCACACAAGAATCATCTTATGTCATGAAAGTATGTGAGCGCTGAAATTGTCAGACAGCTCCCACTTCTGGCTTTCATCATCTCTTCCCAAAGCATTTTCGATTTAATTTAAGTGTGCCGGCAAGTGCTTTCATTTTGTTTTAATGAAGTTTTAAAAGTTGGCTGATCTGTAATGTAAGCTGCCGCCGCGGTCCAACTTTCACTTACCTATCATCTGTTCTCCGTGTGATTGCCACAGAATACAATGTGATGGCCTGTCAACCGGTACACCATGTGTGGGATATTCCCGAGTTCACTCAGAAGTTAATCACTGGTACCGAGGAAGAAGTCTGTCCTGCAGTTTCTCTGCGATGATGAAGAGCCATACACATATCCAGCTGTAAGTACTGACCTTATCTCTATCTATCTATCTATCTATCTATCTATATATCAATCTCTCTATCTAGGGCTGTGCAATTAATCAAATTTTGATCGCAATTTTGGCTCCTAACGATCACAAAAACAATGTAATCCAGAAAAATGATTATTTGCATGTTACATTTAGCTTATTTTGTCTGGTGTTCAAATGGGAAAAGTACAAAGGGAAAATTCACAGGTTCAAGGTGTTGTCACTGTTGATTTGTTTGAACAGTTTCACCCTTTTTTTTTCATGCTCAACAAATGCAACATTATTGTGATTATGATTTTTTTTCATTAACGAGCAGTCCTAATCTTATCTCTTTTTTTGTATCCTAGGTGGATCACAATGAGAATTAGTATGTCCTAAAGCTAAAACTGAAAACTCTAAGTATCCACAGTTAAAGTCAACATCACGTCCATTAACACAACCTGAATGTCCTCCATGTGAGCACACAGTGTGGGAATTTAGCTCTTCATAGTCCCGCATTGCTGAAAGTGACCCAAGATTATCTGAAACAAAGACATGGTAAATGGCGTCATCTGCACAAAGACAATGAGATGTTACGTCCAATGTCGTGGCATTATGTCTGAGAATTTCAACAAAGAATTGAACCATAGACAATATCTGCTTGGGAATGGAGAAGGGTCTTAGCTGCCACATCAAAACGGAGAGAGAAAAAGCCATAGCATTTGAAAGCCTAAAGGCTTAAACTAATACAAAAAGTCTAATCAGACTAGCAATCCCTGATGTTAATGAAGGTGTCACACATTGCACAAAGAAAGTTGTGCCTGGCAATCTTCCATTTTTCGGCTGCCTACACCAGTGACATTTCATCTCACATTCAAAGAGCGCTGAGGCCCCTTAATGAAATGCATAATTAACATATTCTAATTGTGCTGAGCACAGTGATGGTTTTGACAGAGCTCACTTTCCATGTCTAATTCAATGCTAATTTAATCTGTTCTTTTCCCGCCGACATGACCTTTCTTGATTGAGTTTCACCGCAAAGAAATTTTTTGATGGATTGATTTATCAACCTCTTGGAATGCAACAAAAGTGCCAGTTTTAGACAGACGAGAGAGGAAAATGACGACGATGACGACGACGGCGGACAAAATCAGGTGACTGTGGAGAGAAACAATTTGATATTTTTAAATGAAATGAAGCCAGGCGAGCTGTATTGAATTATGCGCCGTGATGCATTGTGGTATTAAAACACTCCCGCACAAAACATAGCATTTTGTGAATCCTGCAGGTCTAATGGCATCATTTCTCAGTCACAAGCAGAACATTGCTTAAGCCACTGGGCTGGCGTACCTTTAACACGGGGATTAAGAGGAATCTAAAGGCGTCTTTATGACAAAAAGAGCAAAAGATACCAGCACTATTCATGGATCTTCTTAATCTGAGTATTTACCAAAGGTTGATGCTGAGTAGGCAGCTAAGAGTATCTCAGCCCACTCAGCTGTTGAAATTCCCATTCTTTTAAAATGGGAAAGAGGGAGAATTATATTCAACAGAGGCAAAGACACTGACATAGCCTATAGGAGACTTTTGTTTAGCTTTGAGCTTTGGGCCACAACATTGTAGGGAATATGTTGTAAGCAATAATTTACTTTCTGAATACACATGCCTTTCCTTTACAGTCCCTCCCACCCCCCACCCCCTTTAAAAAACCCCCCCAACCCCCTCCCCCCCCCCCCCCCAAACAAACAAAACCAAAAAAAAAAAAAAAAAAAAAAAAAAAAAAAAAAAAAAGAGCTGTCACTCAGACAATGGAGTGGGGATTATGCAGAGCTCAGAGCGGTAATTGAACACCGTCGGGCCCGCCCTCATTTACATCTCTCCCTTCTGCTGCCTTTTGATTGGCAGCTGTACATGAAATGCCACATCAGTTGAAAGTATGTTGTGAGCTGGCACTAACAATCCTGTGGCTCCGGGGAGACCTGCCATATTGTAATTTGGTTATCAGGCATGAAGGAAATAATTCTAAGTGCCAGGAAATGTGAGGCAGAATAAATGCTTTATTGCTGCAAGTTGCCCAGGGTGACAGTTCTTATTTAATGTACAAGAGTGTCCCGTTTGCCTGTAGATTTGGGGAGCAGAGATGAGGAAAGGAGACGTAAACTGGGAGGTAGAGAATTTTCTCAAAGAAGATGGGTAAATGGAAGCCTGCAGAGAACACAAACACAGATAATCAATTTAAAAGAAAATAAAAAAAAATCATTATGCATAATTTTGGGGTCAAGTTTGTACTCTAAATAAAAAGGCAACAACAAATGCATAATATAATATGTTTGTATTGAAACCCTATTTTTAGGCCCCTACATGAGATTTCCAGACAAAAGGCATAAGCACAGAAGTAATGCAGATTTGAGCGTGCCGTTGCATCATTTGGTTGACATGTAGTGAAAATGGGTCCTGAACGCAGCCACTTCTCTTAAGTGGCTCAGGCCTTATTTGTTTTGATGCACTGTTTTTGCATGGGGAGTCTTTTCTCTTGAGATGGAGCTGTCACATTGTAAAAAGAAGCCCCTGATGCTGGCAGCAGCCCCCAGGCAAAATGAAAACAAGTAAGTGGCATAGATAAATCATGCCAGCCAACGTCTTGTTGATGAATCAGATAAGACCAGAGCATCTCAGGAACACTGGGCTTAATGGAGGTCCCAGTGGCAGCTGTGGGCGGCTTCATAATGACTGGAGAGAGTTTCTTCTGTTTACTCGCAATTATAACACAGATCCAGGGTTAGTTAGCTAGATAGATAGACAGACAGACAGACACACAGACAGAGGGATAGATAGATAGATAGTTGGATAGATGGATGGATGGATAGATAGATAGATAGATAGATAGATAGATAGATAGATAGATAGATAGATAGATAGATAGATAGATAGATAGATAGATAGATAGATAGATAGATTTAATCTTGATAATTAGACATTTAGCGAGGTTCATATTTAATGACTTTTCATCAGTTTTCACTAGATTTGCTGGGCAGTGCAGGATGAAGCTTGACTGATGTTTCACAGCTGTTATTTTTACCTCATGACCCCATACTGAAGCCACTTTGCTTTGGTGACTCGACCGTAGAAAAACTATGAGCTGAAGTAAGGGACCGTCTCAAAAGTGCATGCAAAATTTCAGATTTCATGCAGTGGCGTTCTCTTGTTGTTGTTTTTTTCATTTAGTTTCTATTTGTTTTCCAGATTGCGTTGTTGTACGCAAATGTAATTGCTGTCTGGATTATGTTTACAGGCACAAAAAACATTTGTGTGAAGGAAGTGCAGTTTTGTGCCTCACAGAAGTCGTAAAGAGCTGTCTCGGGGAGGATGGCAGGCGTACAAAATGCTTTAAAAAGGACTTTGGCGCTGGAAACCAGGGGTCAGGCCCTACTGTAAGACCCGTGTCTTAGGCAACAAAAACACTTAGGGAGGGGTATTGGAGGTTAGGGAAAGATAGTGGTTTCAGTTAAATGTTAATAAAGTAAACACATTGGGCCCTCTTTTAACAATCTAAGCGCATCGTGTGAAGCGCCTGGCGCAGGTGCGTTTATGGTGTGTTCAAATCCACTTTTGCTAGTTTGACGGCGGATAAAAGGGTCCGTGCGCATGGTTCAAAAGGTTTGTACTTAGTGTCTTCATTAATTCATAGGTGTGTTTTGGGTGTAACATGCAATAAACCAATCAGAGAGTCGTCTCCCATTCCCTTTAAAAGCCAGGCGCGTTTGGACGTTGGTGCATTGCTATTATTATGGCAGATTTGCACCGTAATATTTGTATTTGTAATCTTTTGCATGAACAATGAAATTATGCATTATTGACTTTAGACCAGGTTTTTGTTGGTCAATGGCGCGATCACTTCCCTCTGCCTCAAGATAGCAATACGCCAAGAATGCACCTGAACACACCTCCCTGTAAGACCAGCACGCCCATGGGCGCACAGATGGGCGCAGGTGCATTCGCTTTTTAAACGACGCGGGCGCTGGACGGGAAATTGACAACTGCGTCGGTCTTCAACTAGCAAAGACACTTACGTTGGGCTTTGCGCTGCGCTGCGCCGGGTTCAAGATAGGGCCCATTATGTCTACAGTGAAGGTTTATGCCTCAAGTGAGTGCTGACCTAGCCTAGAAATCTAGACGCACCCTAGCGGCAGCAAATGTAATTTGCAGCCAGGGTCAGTCTAGCAACTCTCCGTTGGCTTGCGAGCTGGAAAAACCAAACTCTGGTCAGGCCAATCACATCGTGTATAGAGTCGATGGGCGGGCTTAACATAAGGACGGGCGAGTTGCGACGGTTCCGCGTGAATTCCCCGCTACTTGAAAACAAAGAAGATGGCTGCTGCTGCTGGCGAACAGCGGTCTTTGGAATCGGCTTTGGCCGCGACTCTGGAAGACTTGGAGTTCAGCTTTTCTTTGATAAAAAGAACAAAGAACGGCACTGAAGTCATTCTTAAAAAAGGCAGATGTGTTCAGAGTTTTACCGACCAGATACGGCAAAAGTTTAATCTATCAACTAGCGTTGCTCTGGTTGGCTGTGAGTGCAGAGGGAATTTGACCACCAACCGTTTATCCCGCCCCTCGGATTGAGCCCTGCCAATGGTGAGTTCCCAGACCCAACATCTTGATGTGGGTCTGGCTTGTCAGGCTAGTGCTGACCGCCATCTTATCCTGACTTCAACGTGTGAGAGACTAGATGTAACGAGGTTTGCTTAGTTGCTACGAGCTAATATTGTGTTGCATGATCGGATACCAAGACAAATGAAATATGTTGTGAGTGAACATTTCGTGAACACGTTCAGTATCAACATTCCAGATATGGTAATCAACAACCTTTCCACATTACATTGATGAAAAATGTAATATGAGCGGCATTGTGTTTCCTCCGAAACGTATTTGCTGTTGCAAATTTGTTGTATATAAACATCTATTTGTATAATCTATACACAATATTAGTCAGTTTTTATGCCTTTATTACAGACAGAAGAGATAAGAGGATATTGTGGTTTATGGATGGTGTCTTGACCTCTAAGCTGCCCGGGCGTCACACTTTTTAAAAGAACAAAATCCTGAAGTATTGCCCAATTATATTGTGTGTATTTACACAGCTTTTTATTTTGGCTCCGTTAAGACTTGATGAACATGGATACAATATCATGCTTTTTTGTTAATTTCTGAGTGGCCAAAATGTATGAACACAGAATATTATAAGCAGTCAAGATGATTTCTAACAATTTCCGGGATGGATCCGAATACAGATTCATAGTTCTGTGAAATAAACAAATACAGATTGTAGCTTTGTGTTACACCCCAGAAAAGGAGGGCTTTCAAGCTGGGGAGTGGACTCCCGGGGAAAATGTCTGTTCTTGTTCTTGTTCTACTTAAGGGGGCCGGTGTTTTAATCCGAACCACAATCTTTTTTCTAATCTTAACTGGTCGTTTTTTTGCCTAAACTTGACTCGACGTCGCACGACGCTCACTTTTTGTCGGCTAACCTCAACTGTAATTGCCGCTGAAACGACCTGGCACCTCACGGTGCTCTGTACCCGGCTCACAGTAATATTTTGTCAGCTAAATTTTAGCCATAGATATATATGTTTTATATCTATAATTTAAACGTAACTGTCATGTGACCAATCTTTACGTGACCCATGATTTTCGTAAGATATCATTCGAATTGTTGTGCATACATTTTCGAAAGATATCATACAAACCTGTTCAGATAGATAGATAGATAGATAGATAGATAGATAGATAGATAGATAGATAGATAGATAGATAGATAGATAGATAGAGATACTGTAGATATCCCCATCCTGTGTGTAATTTTTTGTACAATATCATACGAACCCATTCATGAGAATGTGTTGGATAGATAGGTAGGTAGGTAGGTAGATAGATAGATAAATAGATAGAGTAGATCCATCCTGTGTGTTACTGCAGGGCTAATTATTCATAAATTAATAGGGTTAAGAGAAGGTGGCCTCTGCCATCATCTCTCATGTGAAGAGACTGACTGAGAGACGTGATGGCTGACATTCGCTGGCAGAGTGCGGATCATTTGTCCACAGGAACAGGGGCAGCTCAGTTCCAAATGCCATGGTGTGGGGTGCCCAGACAATAGGCTCAATGCTGGGCTATTATCCCCTGTGTCAGCAGGGATTGGCCTCCCATTTGAAGAGGTCCACTCGTCTGCATCCATGCCACTTTGAGGAGCATCATTAGGTGGGCCTGTCAATTTCCAAGCTAGTGTTATCTGGATGCTATAAATACTGAGCATCATTCCTCCCTATGGTTGCCTTCATATCATCCATACAGCCGCCTGCAGTCCTGAGGAGATGGTCTGCTCAGTGCCAAATCATCTCTGCTATTTGTTCTTTAATCCAAATGGATACAATAGCTGTGCAATTAGCCTGGTGGTAGCACCCTTTGTATTGTTTTTATGATGTTTCTTCAGTGGAATATTCAGCACAAATCTTTGTTTACAGACATATGTGTTGCTCTTTTCCGACCCTCTCTCACTCTCTTAATTGTAGTCCGGCATGGATAGAGTGACAAGTGACAGCTACTGTATTCTGCATCAGTTTAAATAACACTTCTGTTGATCATCTGCCAAACAGCCGATGGGATTTAAGCGGGTAAACACCGCTGAATGTATAGTCATCTTCACGTCACACTGGATTTCGACTGTACCTGATCAAAGGGGCCTGTGAGGGGCCAAGACAGGCTTAGACCATCATTAGTCCATAGTGAGGTTGCAGACTACTAGTAGCTACCTCAGCTCATGGCCAAATTGGGTGGATGTCAGTCTGTCTGTGTCTTGTGAGGTGTTAAGAAGCCTAATGATGTCTGGTCTTGGCTGCTCCATTGTTTGGATGTTGATCTTCCTCTGCAGGTGATGTAGGCGGCCGGATGGTTCTGAACTATAATCCAACACAGTGTGGATGTCAGTGACGGGATTTTTTTAATTTTAATTTTATTCATGTTATATGACGAGCAGGGTGCGACTGATGGATGTGTTTCAGTGGATATATATTTGAATGTAAGAAGAAATCAAAGGCGTTCACAGTACAGCCGCACAAATTCCCATTAGTGTTTAAATGTTGCAATTTAGAGAAACGAGCCAAAGCAGGAGAGAGAAGGTGAAAGAGGATTGGGATTTGTAATGTTTTGTTTGCACAGATTTATATATGGTGCTGTTTTCTGACACATCTCTTACTCACGCTTTTGGCTTGTCTCTAAACCCTCCCTTTGGCATTGCCAGACTAAGTTAT
Source organism: Perca fluviatilis (assembly GCF_010015445.1). Classification (NCBI taxonomy): domain Eukaryota; kingdom Metazoa; phylum Chordata; class Actinopteri; order Perciformes; family Percidae; genus Perca; species Perca fluviatilis. The sequence continues at coordinate 9,150,294 of NC_053116.1, forward strand.
TTATGGATTAGCTTAAACAAATATCTGGAGAAGTAATTTTAAATTAAAACCAAACCATTAGAAATATGTTAATTATGGCAAGTCAATTTCAATCTTACCCCTTCTGAATGTAAGGTTCTCTAAAGAAATGAAATTATAGATTTAGAAACATAAAGCAACTGCAGTGTTTCACAAAGAATATCTCTGGATTTGGATCCCAATTCAACATGTTTAACATTTGAAGTGATTACTTGATTTGCTAGATGTTAGATGTGATGGATTCAGCCCAATAGACTTGTGGCAAAGTATTGGGATTTGTCTCCCTGATCTTATGGACCAAAAAAAATAAAATAATAAAAAGCTCTGACTTTTGATGCCGTCGTGGCAAGACGGAATTTCATATTTTAGCTTTGACATCTTTGACAATTGGGGAGAGAGGCAACCTTCACAACTTCCAAGCGCACATAAAAGTTAGATCAGTTGTATTTTTTAAAGGTGCAAAGGGAAGTCACCACACTCAGCCGAATCAACATTTCAAAGTCTTCATGGAGCCCTTGACTTTTGTGGCAGATCACAGAGGAGTGGATTGGCAAGACTCATTTACATTGTTCAGAAACCGCTGGCTGGTCTAACTTGAAAAGAAAAATACCCTTTACACGGCTTAAATATAACCTTTTGTCTCATAAGAAGATAAATATGTGTCAGGGACATAAAATCCAGGCGTAAATAAAGTGTTGCATAGATGAATGCCACTGAAAAACAAGAATAGGACAGATGTTAATGTTATTAATTTTTCCTCTTATTAACGTTGCTAAAAAGTAGTGTGAGGGTTTATAATGAGAAAAAAAATAAGACGTTTGAGTGACTCCTTGTGCAAGCCAGATCTGTGGACCTGTCAGTTGATTAGTCCTCTTGATTACCATTTATAAGAGGCCCCAGCGCTCTATTATTTGCATTCCTATTTAGCCATGATTTTGCAGAGGGCACACCGTGATTAAACTTGTCAAGAGGCCTGATTGACAAGGTCAGATCTTCACATTCCATTCAGCTGAATGAAAAAAAGAAAAAAAGAAAGTAAAATAGACACTGGATGTGTCAGCTTCCCTTTCCTTTTCCTCTCCCACCAAGCTCAACAAACTCCCTCCTCCCTCCCTCCTCCCTCCCTCCCTCCCTCCCTTTCTTACCCCCTTACAATCTCCGTCAGGAATGTTTTAATTTTAGGGATAGATTCTGCCTGTCAAGCGAGGCAGGATGGCCCGTAGTTCAGACGATGAGATGTGATGGGTGTAAAACAATAAAAAAAAAAAACGAGTGGGAGAAGGGAGAGAACAAAGAGGAAAAGAGCTCACTTTAGTGGACAGATTTAATTACACTGAATAGAGATTAAGGCAGGCAATCCACTGAGGTGTGAAATTAACCCTTGATTACTGATGGAGCTCTGAACACAGGCTGAAAACAACAGTGAAAAATAGAAAGAAAGATTGACCACTTGGAAGTAGTAATTATTTCAGATATCACCTTTTTTTTTCTTTTTCTTCAAATCTGGATAGGTAATGTTAGCATGCATGAACGAACGAGGTTAGGTAACTGCATTATTAAGCAGGCTGGAAACGCTAACAGAGAAGGACTTGACATGATCAGAAATCTAGCAGCTTGTTTGCATCACAGATTACTAACCTTTCTGTTAGACCGGGCTCTTCCCCCTGGAGGGGAATGGCGCCACAATTAAAAATGCAGAAATGAGTTGATGCAATCTGCTCGCTCTAAATGATGTTGTGAAATTATGCTCATGAAATCCCACTGTATGAGCCGTATTTAGAAAACGGACATATTTTACATTTTCAAAAGAAATGATTGTTAGCCGTTTCAAATCTCTGGATACTTCTTGCTACTTCAAAACAAGGTTACAGAGCGCGGGTGGAAGAACAACACCTTTCTATTCCAAAATAAAAGAATGGAAACATAAGAGGTGTGTGTTTCTACCACAGTGATATCTATTCATCTTACCCGTCACCATACATTATCATCCAGAAGGGAAATGGGACATCCTCTCGTTCAGACCTAATGTTCACAACTCGGAGACAACCAAATGCACGGCCCCGACAAGGCTAGCTGTTGGCATAATTAGCAGTAATTAATGAACAGAAAGCCGAGACTCGTTTGTATTTTAAATGATCTTAAATGATCCCATTAGCACTTGTCATAGTCCTGTACACTAAACAGCGTGAGTTCAATTAGATTATTTTTTGTCATATTAAAGTGCTTTCACGATGCCACGTTTACAGTCTTCCGGTTGTGCTTTGTTTCAAATTATCTGCAAGATGGCTCCGACAAAAAAATCTCTCCCTTGACATATAGGGTTTCAGGCCTGCATGCGCTGAAGTCACACATTTTTCGGGAAATATTTCTATTGTGTGGCTGCTTTCTCTCATACACTGTGCACGGTCTCTTATAATAAAAAATATATTAGGTAGCTATGCTAAACCACCGCTGCCTACCTCTTATCCATAACTGTGCGTGCATGACAGCATGCATACAATAAAATATGTACCCTGTCTTGTACACTTCATTCCCCGGTGCTGAACGGACAAGGGAGGAGGACAGAGAGGAGAAATAAAGTGCCATAATGAATCTAAGGGGCATAATTCATTCTGATCAAACGCACTCAGGGATGAGTCATGCTCCGGTGAACCCTTCTGACCACTGATGGGTCTACAGCAGAGAAGAGGATGAGGCGCGATTGACGGGCACACATAAATTCTAATTATTCCCAATGTATGCGATCCTGCAAATGGCCGTCCTCGCAGTGGTGGCCGGTGACGGTTTTCCTCTAACAAACCGACCCCCCTCCCTCCCTTCCTCCCTCCCTTCTCAAAATGTCCCCTCAGACTTTTTATGAAGAGCTCTGGCTGTAAACCTGGGACAGGAGCTATAGAGCAGAAGGAATGAAAGCAGCGGGTCGTTTAGTTGGTACAGAAAAGGGGAGGAAAAAAAAAACCCAGCAGCAGCGCGAGGTGCCGGGGAGAGAAAAGGTACGATGATCAATTAATCCAGGCAGTAATTGGACGAGTGTGTACGTAAAGCGGTAATGCTGTAATGAAAGTCATCCATTGTGCACGTTCTCTCCCTGGCCGGTGAACCATCCCCCTCATCATCCTCTGGATCTCAGGTGCTTAGCCATGCAAATCTGTCTGACAGCCCAGTACATCTCTGTCTGCCTAATTGGACAGTATAGAGTTGTTTATGGATATTGCAGACATTTAGGACTCAGTTGGGGGCTGCTCAAAAATCATTAGCACACGGCCCCTGTTACTGGACTGTCAGCTTCACTTCACCGACGTCAAAGCCCCGCGATAAAAAAATAAATAAAAAATGTTTATCTCTGTCAACAACAGGGAAAGGCTCTTTTTTTTAAATGGTATAGTATACTTGCTGAACATTCAAACATGTTGTGAAATAAGAGTACTTGGATTCCAGCAGCTTGTTATATCACTCCCACCGCTAGTTTTTGATGTGTCAGCGAGGTGGCGTTTTCTTAATTACAAAAACACTCCATCTCTATCCAATAGTGGATATTTACTCTAACCTCAAACGAAAGGTGTAATAATATACTGTACTCTTCGAAATATGGAGTTTTCACTCCCTCACGCTCCCTTATCATCCATTTTTTTTTTTTTTGGTGGGCTGAAGATTTTAAAGCTGCTATAATCAATAGACCTTTTTCACGGCAGACATGTTGACATGTCATAGTAGGAAAAGCACAGGTGTGTTCAAAACCATTAATGATGGCTGCATTCCACTTAGGAGAGGTCCTGGTATTGTGCATGCTGACTCACTGAACTAGCTTACTGGGACACTTGATGGAATTGAGCCATTAAGGTTATCAATTTCAGCTGTGCTTTTCCTACTATGACAAGTCAAAATGTCTGCTGTGAAAAAGGTCCATTGGATTAAATGGCCAAGTGTGTATGTGAAAGAAGTAGCTTGTAGGGACGAACCCACAAAGAATAACCACGGACACTGCACTTCCCTTCAGCATTACAGAAAGTTACAACATCTTTCAAGCTCATTGTTTTGGTTTTTTTTTTTCGGCCCACAACTTTACTTCTTTAGTTCACTCTCGCAGTAGATCCCTGGAAATGAGTTGGCACTTTTTTCACTTCCAGTTCCCTCGTCTTGGGGGTCGATGGGTTTTTTGAATTGTTTTTTGGTTCGATCTGTGGTCCAACACAAGTGTAAGAGATTTTCGTGTTTCATGTGTACATGAAACACATTAGTAAAGATGACATTTTTTAATATGTCACCTTGGGCTCTTGCAGGTTGCGATGGGAATTATTATGGGCTGTTTTATAGGCTAAACAATGAATCAGTTAATCAGAAAAATAACCGACGGATCAATTAAACATAGTAATCTTTCGTTCAAGGCCTAATTGGTTCTGTTAAATGTCCCACTTTATCAAAGAACAAAGAAAAAATATCCCAAAAGCGGCTCTAAAAGAAAGTAAAATCACAAAATGTATAACTGCATTTGGTTTAGCGGAGTACAACCCTTTCTCAACCCGTGCTTCACTTTTCACCAAAATGTAGTGGCCAATTTTACATCAGGATGCACTCGGAGCTCCCACTGGCTCCGAACACGAGCTGCAGGTCGGGCTTATGAATGTTCAAAATGAAGGCACTCTGCTTTGCATGGCTGAACATGGTGAGGCAGGGGAACAGGTCAGAGGGACTTTTAGAGGGATGAGGCTGTGGCGGGCTGTGGCGGGCTGTGACCTCCCACACAGCGTGAACAACAGAGGTGCTAAGATCACACGCCTAACAGAGAGCTGGATGCACAGTACCGTAAACATGACAGAATATGCAGCGATGACTGAGATGAATCATCAGAGTTATTTATTAACGTTCATTAACACAAAGCCATTCCAAAGACAAACCTACAGCCGAACGGTAATGGCCGTGTCATCGCGCAGCCTTTCCATTTCTGCAGGAAGGACTGTATTATCATTGCACTTATCTCTGTCAGGATGCAAATGTAGCGGACGATTGATCGGAGTGACCACAGAAGAAGACTTTTACGCAATGGAGAAAAACTGGTGACAAGACAAGGGTAAATTCAGAAGGTGGTGCTCACTCTAACTCTCCCCCTCTCTCTCTCGTTCTGTCTCCCACTCTTTCTCTCTCTGGCTCTTTAAACCATTCCATCTTTATAGCTGAGCCAATCAATGGCAAACCAGTGTCTATTGTCTGTTCTGTGCTCAGGCCACTGGCCTCCTCCAGCAACCCCACCACCACCACCACCCATTACAGAAATGTTTCTTCCCATCAGTGCCTTTACTTATCACTTCCCGGGTGACATTGAACTTCCTATGCCCCGGCCGCCGAGACACATCTCTGAACTCACACAATTACTCTTCATCCCCACTAACAATTTGGTAATGAAGTATTGATTTCCAGATTCCTCTCTTATGGATGATATTAGATTTTGTTTGATAAACTGTGCATGGGCCTCTAATCTGCACTGTCCCTTTTCCCACTGTCTGTAAAACAAAGTGCCACTGGAGAGATAATGACCAGAGAACATCGATGAACTCATTTCGTCAATTTGTAACACTTGACAATGAAAAAGGGCAGGCATTTTTCAAGCAGCAATGTCAAAGTTTATTGCTCTGGGTACGGTCTTATTGGAAGCCAGACATCTTGAGCAGCGTTCAGCTCTAATTTATGGGCCCCAGTGTGCCAGTTACTTTTAAAGGAAATGTTTGGATACTGGGAGGATATTAGTGTTGCACCTGGGCTGTCTGATTTCCAGGGCCACCGGGGATTCATGTGTCATGTTAGACAATACAAAAATAGGAGAGGAGAGGCTGCGACTCTAGCTATTTGCAATGCAAGAAAATGCCATTTAGGACATGAATCATGCTGAGATGTTACATGCAAGTCACACATGCACTGATGCAAAAGCCACGTAAATGCTTGAATTCTGATGTTTTCTAGCTGCGCGGTGTTATCAAAGCATCAAATGCACAATTACTGACAAAAAAACAAAGGTTTGAATTTAATCTCTAGTCATTTTGAGCCAAGTTTTAGGTGCGTCTTCCCTTAAAAAATACACTAGACTACAATAGACTTTGCATGTGTAAACAGTTTTGCTTGTGGTCTTTACTAATTGAAGATAAATATGAATGATAGCCTTTGTCATAGAGAAATATTACCAGATAACCCATGCTCACTTCAGTAATTCAGGTTTAGTTTGAAGGAAATCTCTTCCATTAAGTCTGACCTCAGTTTGTAGACCAGCCTGGTTCTGGTCAGCTAAGTTTTCAGGCTTAGCTTCACCGCAGTCTTCACCAGTATTACAATCAATCTAGTCTCTGCATTGCCAGACCCATCTCCACAGAGCTGCAGTTGTTTGCATTTCTTTAAACCAATCACAATCGTCTTGCGCGGCGCTAAGCTCTGGACGCAGCGACGGTGGCTCTGCTAAATAGTCTTGGGAAGGAACTTGCTTAGGTGGAACATTTGCACCTCGCAGAAGAAAACGCCACATACAATATTAAATTGGAAATGTACTTCTGTTGATCCAAACTACAATCAGTCTAACGGATTCCAGTACATTTCCGAGCCGAGTGTTCCTCAACTGTTGCATTGTGAACGTGAGCCAAGTTGCGGTACATGTCAAATGTATCACATTTTGACATGGTCTGCACTTATGTTGTACTTGAAATCTGTCCTCATATATTTTGGTATATAGGAGTAAGTAGATCTGCAATATTCAGAAAGTGTAAACAGCATAAACAAGCTGTGAACACAACACTGACTGATCACCAAGTTGATACGGTGAAATTGTTAGCAAACGTGCTTATTTGCGCGTTCTGCAAGACACCGAGTAACATTTATTTTGAGTCCAACATTCTCTTTCTTTTACCTCTGTTTTTGGTCTCTACTAAGGGAGAGGTTTTTTTGGCTCTTTAGCTGCTAAATGCTCCGTTTTGCTGAAAACAGCTGCCTACTGTAGCCACAAATGATGCTAGGAGAGAAGTGTGAATTAATTTCTTTTTCCAATACTTGGAAATTTGGTTTATGACCAAATACCTGCAAAACCAATAAATTCCCATCATCCTCAGCTGTACTTTGATTTTTGTGTTTAGTGCTAACTAGCACATGTTAGCATGCTAACACGCTAAAATAAGACAGTGAACCTAGTAAAACATTAGACCTGTTAAACATCAGCATGATATCATTGTCATTGTGAGCATTTTGCAATGCTAATGTTAGCATTTAGCTCAAAGTTCCATAAAGCCTCAGAGAGCCACTAACCTAGTCTCACTTTGCCAGACCCTCCTCCAAAGCTCTCTGGAGGAGGATCTGGCTACTCTACATAGCATTCGGGGATGGGAGGAAAACGTGCTCTGGTTTATTGGCATTTCTTTAAACCAATCACAATCGTCTTGGGCGATGCTGAGCACCGGAGAAAAGCCGCAGTGCCGCTGCTAAATAGGCTCGGAAGGAACTTGTTTTGGTGGAACATGTGTACGTTCAAAAGTTGTTTTAGTCGTGCAACAGAAAACTCAGATTGGACAGATAGTCTAGCTAGCTGTCTGGATTTACCCTGCAGAGATCTGAGCAGCAGTTAACCATAGTCCTCACAAATCCAACATCTAAAATGCCAACTCAAAGAAAGCAGAAGGTGACGGATATCCGACCTAAATGAGTGAAATCCGTTTTTTCCAGCAGCAATGGAGCAATCCCGGAGAGTGGAACGTCAAGGATATAGACTACCGCTAACCTGACTCTTGATCTTGGGAGATCTTGAATTAGTCGGATCCCGTCAACTCTGGGTTCTGGGTTGGCTTTATGAAACTGATTAATCCAGGTTTAGTTTCTGATGCTCATTTAAGACAGGCTTTTCACAATAAAGGTCTCAACAGTTCCAGTTTATTACATTTGATGCTTAGCTGCTTGCCCTTTGCAAATCGCAAAAGTTACAAGTTGAGAAGTCTCACCTGTGTTTGGATGACGAGTGAAGAAACACGGCAGAATTGTTGCCTCTCGATTAGTTCATCTCCCTAAATATCACAGAGACAATTTTACATGAATCATCCAACCATTGTGTAGGTTTCAAACTTGTATTTTAGCAAGAAATGTATATATGTGGTGCATCTATGTATGCTCAATAACCCTAGCAGTGTTTTATTTATGTGTGCTCCTGTGCAAACAATTTATCTGGTGCAAAGTCAAATCATTTATTTCCCCTCATTCATCCTGATAGAATAAGAGACCCGAGGAACAACAGCCAATTTAGACTGAAAATCCCAGTTCAGCTCCGGGTAATCTGATTTCTCTGCTCCCCAGAAATCTACATGTATAGTGCTTATCAACTGGATTACTGGCAGGTAGGAAGAATAACCCAATTTGAGGTTACTTGTTTCTCTGTGTGTAGTATTCAGTGTCACGTTGCATTAGAAGAGCAGGGCTATTGCTTTGTGGAATGGATGCGTAACTTCCTCGCACCTCCTTTCCCAGCTGCTCATTCATTTCTATGTTGGTGTTTTTTTGCATTATTCCACCACACAGAATAACAAAGTGATCAAATGTAAATGTACTGCAATCAGATAATGGCTTTAAGGGATGCATTTAAAAGGACAACTCAGGCCGGAGCATCCCATCCTCTTACTTTTTTAATTTTTTCTTTTTCGAAAGGGTCACTGTTTGTCTTCTTTTTTCTCACCATGGGCACGTTCAATCTCAAAGCAGTGTGCACCGTTTTGCTACAGTTAACCGACATGTTTCCTCAGAATGGTGTGCAACGGGCTTTGAGGTATGTTTTCTCTCGTTTGGTGGTTGTGTCAGAGGTGATACCCAATCTGCAGTGATGTGTGTGTGTGTGTAAACCCCCATTTCAGTTTAAATCCACATTTTGTTCGGGGCTGAACGTTCCCCAGGCATTTGGTGGAAGGGTTTCCTGGAGTGGTGACAAGGCTGGGGGTCAACTCTGATCCAAGGTTCCAATTGTTTCGAATTTTCAATTAGTTTGTATTTCATTTTATTTTTTCACTTTTGGATTTCATTTTATTATACATTTTGTTAGTTTTCTGAGTCAGTCTGTGTGTTTATTTTTGGTTTATCAGAAAGGTTTTACTTTTTATATATTAAGCTTTAGTTTTGTTTGTCTCAGAAATATGGACATATACATACAAAATAAAATACATGGTTGGAGAATAGCCATAATGTTTAATGTTTAAAGATGCCCTGCCACACATATTTCATTACTTTGTGGTAATGTCTGAAGTTCTACCATGGAGTCTGTAACATTTTTTGTGGAAAAAATGCCTTGGTTACCTTGTTTCAAGCCATTTTAGTGTGGTATAGAAAGCCTGCAGGAAGACTCAGCTCGATTTGTGCCAGTTCTCATTAATATTCAACAAGCTAAGCTGCTTGACTGTGATTGGCTAACAGCTAGCAAATGAGAGCCTGGCTATCAGCATCCTTTACCCGGCGCAACTGGGCGAGCTCATGAATAGTAATGAGCTCAGGCAACACCATGTCAGACTGACCAGCTTTTGTAATTGGCCGGATTTCTCCGCTTATTTCTTTTCAGTGGCTAGAGCTGACAGAGGAGGCAGCAGTTCATTTTCACATTCACGACATAACACAAACACATATGGACCTAACATATAAAAAAAAATAGTAGTGTGTGGCAGGGCACCTTTAATATTTGCGCTTCTTTAGTGTCCGATGTGAAGTGATTATGGCATAGACCCATCTCAAATCAAGTCTGTTCAGTTTTTGTGGTTCAATGTTTCGAGAGTTTACGGAAATACATGCTGTCTCCTGTTATTAGTTTTTAACCTGGCAATATGGTTTCACTTTAGTTTTAGTTTTTTTTGAAGGCTTGAAAAAGTTTTTATTTAGTTTCAGTTAAAAAAAAAATATTTTTCACTGCTTATTTTCCTTTTAGTTTTAGTTTACTATAATAACCCTGCTTTGATCCCAGTATGGACTGTAAGGGGGCTCTTCCATCTGCAGATATTATCCAGGGTGGAGTATGGGTTGTGGTTATGGATGACCACTGTTCACGCACCCTCATCGCTGCAGAGGTCAATCTCCCATCAACATTATTGGTAAAGGATGACACGGGAGAAATTATACTCTAGGGCCAATCACAACCCTTCTCTTGTTTCTGCAGACGTACACCTTGCTTAATGTATAAATACTGTGGTGGGACACTATTCCCGTAGCGATTGAGTGACTATAAAAGAAACGGAGTGGAAACCATCAGGGATGCAGGGAGCCATGTCAGTTTCTTTTACACACAGTCCTCTTAATATCTTTTAAAGGAAACAATCATCTTTCCTGATGAACCAAAATGTCCTGTAGCAGCCAAGGTCAAGTACGTCAAGCCCACATAGAAACACACACACACACACACACACACACACACACACACAAACTACAGTAAATGCATCATGTCTTCAACTGTGCATTGTGTCTTCTCATTTCCCCTTTAGTAGGTATGTTTCGATCTCAAGGTGCTGAAAGGCAGATGCTCCGAATGTGTTTCACATGAAAGTGGTGGCTAGATATATCACATTAACATCTTAATATAACTTGCAGGCAGCTCTGTTCAAATCTGGACCCACACTGTTTGTATCCGTAGTCCCATCTATACACTGAAAAGTAAATTAACTCCCCCTATTTAGAATTTATTGGCAGCATGGACACAGCGAATAAATGGTTTCTTACACACTGTAATGTCATTGTAAACAAATACAAGGGCATTTTGTAAGTGTGTTTTAATGTATTTGTTCTTGGCTATAACTCATTCTATGAGACCTTCATTGCTGGCCTATTAAACAGTTAATGAATGTTTGATAAGGTCCAAATGGCATCTGCAGATATATATATTTTTTTACAGTTTTCAGCGGTGATCCAGAATGAAAATCTGTGGAATTTAGCGGACTATTTTTCTGCGTGAGGTGGAGATGTGTTAACATTCAGAATTTTTTTTTTACTGCGGAAAATCTGCAATTCTGCATCCGCAGATTCCGTATGATAACACAGTATAACATAGTGTAATCACACATATCATTTACTTTTAATCACATCTATAAACAGTTTTAAACTTGCCTTTGAGTGATTTGTACACCTACACCAAATAATAAATCTGGTACAACACTGTAAAAATGATCATAAGTCAATATTATCTTACACATATACTGTATATTAGGGCTGTCAGCATTAACGCGCTAATCGCAATGAGATTAGAATGGCTCTAGAATCTTTGGCTGCTACTATTTTGACCCTTTGAGGCACCTTTACTTGTTGTCAAGCTGCCTCAGACACTTCCTACCTCCAGCTGCAGCCATGGAGACGCGCAACACAGTTCTAAATGGTGCGTTTTACTTAAAAAAAAAACTCCCAGGCTCCATCGACAAGTCAAAAGCAATATGCGACTTGTGTGAAATGGAACTAAAATATCACCGAAGCGCTTCAAGTTTAAGATACCATCTACGAGCTAAGCATGCAACTAGTACAGCTAATCAGGTCGATGCCAGCGGACTCAGGCAAAGCACTATTTTGGAGAGTGCAAGTCGCTACAGACCTGTGGGTGAAACCAAATCGAAAGAATTAACTGAAGCGCTTGCGAAATGGGTGGCAACTAACTGCAGACCAGTCAACATCGTACAAGACTCGGGTCTCTTACTACGGTTGGCATGTTCGGACCAGTCATATACATTGCCTTCGCAGGGGACAATAGTTGCACGCATACATACATATATATATATATATATATATATATATATACATATATATATATTTGCTTTAGAACTCTACGTAGTAGGCGTCCGTCAACATGCAACGGTTTGAATGGATATTGTTTGTTGTTTTGTATGATTGCATTTCTATTTTTAGTTCTTTTCTAGTTTGTTATTGCTTGTTTGATGTGATAGTCATGCTCGGCATCATTGGAAATGAGGGTCTCCCTCAATTGATTCCCCGAGTCTTAAATAAAGGTTTGAATATGAAATGAATATGATCTAAGCTGCAAAAAAGCAAGTATGTCTTGGGTGAAATTGCACGTATACTTACTGCAGTGTAGCTTGTTGATTAGAACTGTAAGACGGGAAAACTCAGGGAAAAAAACAGTTGCTTAGGAGGTGCCATGTCCTACCAATCACTCTCCCCTTCTAAGGGGGCTCCAATAGCACCTGAGGGGGAATCTCATGGCTGTCATCCCAGAAAGCCTGCCGCACTGATGCCTGCTTACCATCTGCTCCCCATATGAGCAAAAACAGGCAATTGTTTCAGAGAAGGCACCTCAATCGTCATTGAACTAATATACTTTAACATGTTTTTCGGGTAGGTTTGGACAACATGTTGGTAGAATCTGCAATGCTGGAAGTCCCTATTTGGCTCGCGGAAATAACAGTAAACGATCGTGTGTGCATGCGGCGTAAGTCGAGTGAGTTTGAAATGTATATCATAGCCCTGCCTTGTCTCTTCATGGACGTGGCATCTGGCAGTGAAAAGGGCAGAACAGTGGGACCCTGTCACTGTTACACTTCCTGTAAATAACCCCTCCATGCCTTTGGTTTTATCATTCCCTGCAAATGATTCCAGGCCCCTCCAGAGTCGACAAGAAATAGCATTATTTTATGGCACGGAAAAAAGAGGAGATAAAAAGAGGAGCCGGGGAGAGAGAAAAAGGGAGATGGGGCTAAAAAAGGTCCTTCAGGGAACATGGTGTAAATGAAGTTCCAGGAATGACACAGGCGAGCAATGAGGCGTGGATGGAAAATATACGCTGCACATCATCGGATAGAGATGCCAGTGAAAATGGCTTCATTGAAGTGTCAGCCCTCATCCATCAATCAATCATCCGCAAGAAACAATAACGCTGCGGCGATGGGGCAGCTTTTATGGGGCTTACTCATGGGTATCGGAAACAGCACTTAAGTGTAGTTCTGACACTGGGAGAAAAACAGAGGTGAGGTGCTTGGCTTATTCCACATGAAGGTAGAGCAGATAGGAGGGGGGGAGAGGGGGGGCTAAGTATACAGTGCAATCCACCCCCCCCCCAGACCCCCCTCCTGGCAGAAGAGCTCTGGACAGAAGGGTTTTTATCTCCATAACAGCAGTTGGATTTCACCTTTTGTAACATCCACTTTGTTCTGAATACCGCATATTGACAATGAAACGGGTCTACAGCCACGCTACCGGCTCTGTGAGGCTATGCTAAGGCCCAGCGGTGCTTGGAGCTAACGCTAACATCAGCGTGCTAACATGCTCACAATGACAATGCTAACATGCTGATGTTTAGCAGAAATGGTAACTATGTTCACCGTTTTAGTTTAGCATGTTTGCATGCTAACATTTATTTTTAGATTTTTTTGTTAGCTGAAGACAGGGAAGAGGAGAGAGAAAGAGGGCGACATGCAGCAAAGGGCAGCGGGTCGGAGTTGAACCCCGGGCCCACTGCGGAAAAGACTGAGCCGCTTGCTTGCAGGGGTGTGGGCTAGAAGGGGGCCACGGGGTGGCACCGCCCGCTAGAGTGCTGTCAATCTGACAATTGTGATTCCCATTGACCCTAACCCTAACCCTAACCCCCATTGGATCAGAGTACTGTCACTTGGCTGCCTGTTCTGCCAATCTTCCCAGCCCTTGTCACGTGACCGATTCATGTTTGCGTGATGACTACTACATTATGTTGTTCTATCCTATCCAATATTCCCTCTGTTTCTAAGCAGATGTTCTATGCTGTATTCTGATAAAATGTATTCTGATAAAATGCTGAGCTGAGTGAGCTAGCAGGGCGCCCCAGCACACTAATTGTTAATTAGCATTAAACACAAAGTACAGCTCGGGCTGATGGGAATGTCATTCATTTTGCAGGGGCATGCTCATAAACCAAAGTATTGGGCACATACATTTTTTACCCGATGATGGCGCTAAATGAAAAGTCAGAAGATCACCAGAGTTATAATAGTTATGATTCATCCGGAGGGGAACATAAATGAGTGAACCAAATGTCATGTCAATCTGTCCGATAGTCAAGACAACTAAATGCCAACCTGCTGGTGAACGCTAAAGGTAAAGTCAGGGTGCACCAGAGTCAGTTGGCATCATCCTCTGGGGACCATGAATTTCATGGCAATCCATCCAATAGTTGTTGAGATATTACTGTCTGGAGCAAAGTGGTGGACCGGCATTGCGATCCATGCAGCCACGTTGCGAGTGTGGCTAAGATTTGTAGAATACAACAGTTGCCCTTTGTATCTATTGTACATATTGTCTTTCAGTTAATTGTTTCTTTAATCTTAAAAAAGAAAAAATCTTTTCAGAAACAGGTTCTTGTGCTGTTAAAGTTGTCTTCGGTGACGTCATATTATAAGTGTATAATAGTGTTGTGTTTACTCACAAATAACCTTAACAGACCAAAGGCACTGAAAGTAGAGCAACACATCCTTCAAGGCTATATGTTCAGCACTCTCCCAACATAAAAATAAACAAAAAAAAAACATGCTAAATGGTCCAACAGTCGCTTTTGCTGTGTGTGAGCCTTTTGATTTCCCCAAACCGAGTCTCTTGATGGCTTCTCGGCAACATGAAACATGGCACGTCATCCATTATTCTGTACATGTGCCTTGCTATCTCAGCCCGCTCCATATGGCCCCCGTTGTCTCCAGACACCCAAATCCCTTTCCTTAGGCCAGGGGCTGTTTTTGTGGGAACCATTACATTGCTCCTCTTCCTCAGAGGAATGGGGTGACGATGATGAGCAATCACAGCCAGAGCAGACTTTCTGCCTCACATTCTGACAGGATATTCAACAATTGACCGTATCCGCTTTGTTGGCCCAATTGCTAATTCATGCAAGTTGACAATCTGGAGGCAACAATTATGAGTGATGAAAGGACTGAAAATAAGAGAAGAAAGCACTTAAGGGGGAAGGAGACAAACATCAAGTTTACTTTACAAGGAGGGAGGAAGGTCGGAGATTTGATAGCCATTCTACTGGGGAGAAAGAGGGTGGAATTGCTTAACACAGTCACAGATGATGTATCCGCAAACTCTTCTAAAACCAAACACACTGAACAGATGAATGGATGGCAATGCAAGCATAAAATGCCATTTGTGTATCGAGTTGTGCGCTAAAATGGCTGCTGTGTGAAGCCTTATCACACAAAAGCTAATGTGATGAAATGCACTTGATAAGGAGCTGTGAAGACCTCAGGTGTTTTATGCCAAAGCGTTTTGAGAAAACAAAATCCCAAGTGAATTTGTATGAAACATGGATATTTTCTCAGGTTTTTCCTTGTCCGGCTCTGTGTGCCTAATTGGCAACGAGGCATGGTAATGGTCGAATAAAAATGTAAGATGTGGGCAAATAGATAAAAGTTCTAATTCGATCAATACAATCTGCTTTCTGTGAGTCGTAGAGACAGAAATTGCTGCTTGAGAGATGCTCAGTGTTGATAATCTATTTATTTTTTCTTCTATTACATTACCGTATCAATTCAAAAAAGGATTTTAGGTTTCTTTAAGCCCAGCAATGCTGCAGCTTGATGACATGAAGGGCTGCAGTGCCGTTCGTCTGCAAGGAATAAAGTCGCAGGTAAAGGTCAGGCCAAATTTCTGGCAGAAATGCACACATTTTAACATTTCTCGAGGGCCCCCAAATTACAGAGGAAAAACATAGAGAACAAGAAGTAAACAAGAGTGAAAACTCAAAGTGTATCTTTGCCTATTAAAAGGTACTTTTGACACGAAAGCCCTTGCAGCATTCTGGACACGGGGATCGAGAGTAACAGGATGCATGTCATAGCTGTTGCCGACTTGCGTTCTCTGCCATGCCCTCTGCGCTAAGTTTGCTATAGTGTGGGGGAATATGAGGGTGATGCTAAGTGAAATGCTCATTTTGCGTTTGTGATTACCAAGGCCCATGGGCGATATGCACTAATGTGAGCTAATGCAATAGATTACACAGTGCTGGCCCAGGGGAACAGACAGCAAACAGATGTGGTCTACTCAGAAAGGGAGAGGGGTAGGTGGGGGAATCAAAGTTTAAAAATGTGCTGAAGATTGTCCCTTGCAATGTGTTGTTTACAGAATGCACGGCCATGATAGGTTTTGTCAGTCTTCTCCGTTTGTGGAGAAAGTCAACAATACCGTGCTCGTGTTTTGTAGATGTAGAAGCCATTACCAAACTTGTTTTTCTCAAGAAGCTTTATTTTTTTTAAGGAGTCACTGAATCACAAAGCCTACCAGGTGTGTTGCCTTTGACAGCTGATAGGCAACACCTGTCTGTGTGACATCACCATTTGGGGTGCGGCCACAAGAAAGCATGGCATACTTATTAAGGTAGGTCTCAAACCAAACAGAGCAGTATTTTTTTGTCCTGTGTTGAGAGGTGTACTTTTAAACATGAAATAAAACACGTATGTTGTTTTCTACTTAGTATCAAAGGTATATTTAAAAAAAAAAAAAAACTCCTGTACTACAGTTCTGTAATTCTTAATTCTCCCCTGACCACAATATAAAGACTCATAACAGCACTACACGTCTGTTATTGAAACTGAACAAGGCTTTGAAACCAGAAATCTGACAAGGCTCTATTCTAGACTTTGTAAATACTGCCCTCTAGCGGTCAATCTGGGTCATTGATGGAAGGGAACATTCGCCACATATTCTTCAGTCTTAATGTGAACCCATACAAATTGTTAGCACATTTTCATGCCACAGAATTATCATTGGAACATTCTCTGTGCAAAGGATTTGTGTTGTCATGTGAGAGGTGAGGCGGATACACGTGGCCTAAATGGTTTCTCGTTGGGGACTGAAGATACTGGAGGAGTATTACTCTGAAATGGTATTCGGTATTGAGTGATGGTATAACTGAAAAACTAGAAAAGATGATGAATCTAATACTGAAACCTCTCTTGGTCCTAGTCTTTAACTGTTAATGTATAGGTGTCTTCTAAAGAGGCAAACTGTGTGCAGTGTCTCAACGCATGTCAGCTACAGGTATGTGTGACCTGTACCTGGGAGACGTCCAAATTAAAGACAAAATTAAAATTGGTCATATCCAACAGTACTAATTACAGTTTCAGTTAAACGAATGCAGCTAAACCTGGGTTCTGAGTTGTGTGTAGATCGTGAGCGGCCAGGTGCCGATCACTGAAGTAACAAGTAACACGCAGCTTTTCGACTCGCTTTTATTATTGAAATGTGTCATACAAATCTCAAACAATATTTTCATTTTTACATAAGTACACATGTAATGTGAATACCAGTCAGAAAGAAAGAAAGCAATAACTTAACCCGAAGCCATTCAAAGTGGCAAATATGCTAAATTATACAACAGACTAAATAGCTCGTAAAGGAGTTAACCTGAGACTTTGTTCACAGTGTGTAATTAATCGAGCCATTAAACATAGCCGCTTCTGTATTCCCCCCCCCCCAAACTACACACATGTCATATGACATCTAAAAAGACCACTTGATGACCAGCCAGGACTGACTGCTGACTACTTGAAACAAAATAACACTTTCGAGACTCGGCATAGCCTGAACAGTGGCTAAATGTGCAGTCCAAATAGAGCGTGACCATTTGATGCGCAAAACACAACTCTTACAAGTTTGGTACATTTTACAGCTTATGGATTTGAGGCACCACTAAAGCAGATGATAGCCATTTGATTTCAAAAAGGACAAATAATAACCACAAAATCGGTTCCGTTTAAAAAGGGAGCGTGCAAATGCCTAGCAAATCAAAACGCCGCCACAGCCCACGACGTTACAGTTAATCATGGGCCATAGGCCGATACGGCCTCACGAGCAGTCGTTCTGTTACCACCGGATGAGCTTGCGTTTTATGTGGTGCCTGAAAAATGCCGCAAAATATCTCGTTCCATCTAGTTATACTACAACTCGAGACATGTCTGTAGTCGATAAGACAGCTAGGTAGAGAGGCTCACTGACCCGATGGCTGCAGCAGCTTTACAAACAGAACAGCGTCGAGAGCACGACATGAGGTAGACCGCTTCAACATACACACGACTGGTTAACCGTGGCCCGTTTGTGGACCACTGGGCCGAAGCCATCAAGTTATTAAACAGAATATCCCCACCCTTCAGTGCCTTGGAAAAAGGGAGAAGGAAAAAAAAATAGAATAGTGCTTAATTACTGCCTGGACATGAACAGTAAGTGAACAGAGCAGCAATTTTTCCCACACACATTACATTTCTTGTTTTTACTTTTATATATATATTTTTTTTTTTTATGTACTGAAAGCTCATTAGATATATTTTATGTTATCCCACATACAACGTTTACCGTTCTGTCATAGACACTTGCAGATATCACAACATTAGTGTGGGTCAAAAATGGATTAAGCAACAGTTTGTATTTTTTTTGTTGTTGAATGGGAACAAAATTCCACAGTGACCACCAGTGGAATCACATCTTCGAAGAGAGATAACCTGCACTTTTTCCATTCAAAATAGAAAAAAAGAAAACAAATGTACACTAAAGCCATGAAATGTCAATGCAACACAATTTTCTTCTATTTCCAAAAAAAAAAAAAAAAACAAACCCCCCCCCCCCCCCCCCAGACACCTTTCCAAGAACTACTCCAAAATAAGGGAGACGTACAGTTCAAATCTGGAGAGAAGAGAGAAAATATACTTTTTATACACTTTCAATTATACCAAGTACCAGGTGAAATATTCTGGTCGGGGTCTATAATAGTATGTATTGTAAAAAAATATTTTTCAACCTTTTACCTTGATGCCACTTTAGGTGCTTTTGTCAGTGGTCCCGTAGCGTTGAGGATTAGGGAAAGGGCCCGAGGGGTCTCTCCTCTGAAGGTTGTGCAGAGTGGGTAGGTGTTGGTACAGCACAGTTCTGCCCCCTGAGAGGAAAAAAAAAATCTTTAATGTTAACTTGACAAACTCTTAGGATATGCGGTTATAAAAAGTAGCCCAGTTTGAGTATGTATTTCTCCTGACCCAGCTAACCTAATGCATACCTGCTCTGGGGTTGGCCAGTCCTCCGTGACTGGGGTTGGCTGCCGTGCTGTGATAGAGAGACGCCAGGTCATTGGGTGTGTAGGAGCGCAGGAGGTTCATCATGCTCCACTCGGTGTCCAAGCCTCCTCCAATAGCTGCAGACGTAGTCTTCAAAGAGCCCAAGGTCTCAGAACCTGCGGACGGACCCGACATTTGCGACGGGGCTTTCACACTTCTCCCTGAGAGAAGCAGCCTGCTGGACACATTCCCCGCTGGTCCTCTAAAGCCAGGCTTCTCCCCGGTGTCCGCCTCCCTGGCTGGAGGTAGCATGTACTTCAATCTCTTGCTGGAGGGTTCACCGAAATCCATCTGGCCGAGGCTCCCGAACCTGCTCGACAGGCACAGCCTGGCCGCGTCCGAGTGCCAAATGACGCCGCTTCTCACTGGGTAACTCCTCTC
This sequence comes from Perca fluviatilis, assembly GCF_010015445.1. Classification (NCBI taxonomy): domain Eukaryota; kingdom Metazoa; phylum Chordata; class Actinopteri; order Perciformes; family Percidae; genus Perca; species Perca fluviatilis. The sequence continues at coordinate 9,169,742 of NC_053116.1, forward strand.
CCCGATTCCCACTCTGTCGGGGGGGGCGGGTCGCTCCGTGGCATACTTGGACTTCCTCATGAGCTCCGTGTACCTGGACGACTCCTGACTGGGGTGCGCGTCGACGTTAATTGTGCAACGCTGGGTCTCCTGGACCACGTCGTGTACGGGCGTGTGGACAGGGGAGCGCTGTGGCGCATTAGGTGGGTTAATCGGAGTCTTCTCTTGTGGCTTTGCGGGTTGAGGGGGTGGGGACTTGGTCCGACGAGGGTGGCGCCGGTCAATCGTTGGAAGTGGGGGGACATCTTTCCCTTCGAGCGCAGGGGGGCAACCGGTAAAACGTTTCTGTTTTAAACTGCCGAATCCATTCTTTTTCATGCTGTCCGACTTGTCTTTATGAATGAGCTTTTTGTGTATCGTCAGAACCTCTGGGTACATGGTTTTATATGCACAAAACGGACAGCCAATCGGAATTAATGCGTTTCTGGGTTCTGCAGTAGCAGGGATGGAGAGAGACACTTTTAAGGACAGATTTAATGGGGCCTCAGAGTTCTCGTCTTTTATCGCCTCCCTTTCCATCTTCAGGTTAATGGGCACGGGGCACTTTACTACCACGTCGTCAGTCGGGGAGGGGGCGGAGTTAGCAATTAACTTCTCATACTCCGCATTCGTCTGGACGAGTGGTTTGTCATGCTTGCTACCTAGGCTATCAAATCGGTCCTCTGGCGTTCCGGTGGTGCGCGGTCTGGCCACAGTGACCCAGAGTTTGGATCTATTCGGAGCGGGATTTTCATTGTCATTTCCGCGTTTTGTATCGCTGGGAGAGGGCGCTAAAGGCACGGGTCTGCTGGGAATGTCCACGTAAGGTTTGTCCTTGTGGCGCCGTTCCAGGTGATATTTCAGCGACGTCTTCTGGGCCGCAGCGTAGTCGCAGTAAGCACACTTGAACGGTTTTTCACCTGAAGCAAATAAACAGTTTAGCATAAGCATAGTTTAAAATATAAGCCACAGCATTAAGCCTGCTGTATACAGCCGGGTGACTGCAGTCTCATAATTATAAATGAATCGTTCATGCCAAACGTGTTGAATATTACCTGTGTGAGTCCTCAGATGAACTGTGAGGTAATAGCTCGATCGGAAGGATTTGCCACAGTAACTGCATCCTTTTGAGCGGACTTTTGAGCGATCAAAACCATCTTCACCTGTGAAAATAGGCACAAATACATAGAAAAGAATAGGAAGAAAAAGAAAAAAAGATTATCACAACGTGTTATCATCCCTCCTACCAGCAGAGGGTGCACTTGGTAACAGTTCTATGTATGAAAAACAATTCCTGAAGCACAATTAAGACCATATGAGAGAAGCATGAGCGTGTAATGAGCCATGAAAACGTACCTGGTCCCAGGTTTTCTGCCATTGCTGCTTCCTCGAAGCCCTCCTCGCAGCCTTCCTCTGCGTGCTCAAGTGAGCCTGCACTCGACAACTTCCCATCAACAAAGTTGGTTGGACTCTCTTCGCCGCCTCTCTCACGCTTGTGGACCCTGGAGTGGAGAACTAACTGGTGGTAGGTCCTGAAGGTTCTCTGACATTCCTCGCAGGTGGTTGGCCTTTCTTTGTCCTTGTTCTTTTGCATCAGAGACCGCCGCTGCGGCGCTGCGTTCTCCGCTACAGTCTGCGGCTGGGACCGGAGCTCTCTCCCAAGGACCTCTTTTGTAGCTTTGTCTCCCTGGCCCTCAGACCAAATATTATTCAGCTCCTCCTTATCGGAGCCACATTCCTCATTGTCTGTGCTGGCTTCCTGGCCAATATCTTTTATATTATTAGGACCAACTGCTATCTTGCCCTTCGTAGCAAGTTGCCACGCCTGATACGTGTTGAAGGGATCCAGCTGGGGAATCCATTTTGACGATCTCTCACGTTGCAAACTTTCTCCCGAGGAGCGAGGTGTGAGGTTTAGACTGTGAAGAAACGTTTCCTGTTTGGCAAGAGATTCAGCAGTGCCTTCAATTTTCTCCTCGTCTTTATCTTTGCCGGGCTCCACCTCTCGATTGTGTACTTTACTATGTTCAGCCAAACTGTCATGGTCGGGGAAGAAAAACCCACAAACCATGCACATTTTGTAAACCGTGACTACAGGTTCTGAAGCCGGGTCTTGGACAATACCATTGACTGTGACGGGGGTCTCCAGGTCTTGCTGGGCCTTGCTCTTTGCTCCCGGTTTCACATGCATCTTCATGTGGTTCTTTAGGAACCACGGCTCTCTAAACCGCCGTCCGCAGACATTGCAGCAGTAGGTAAAGTAGTCCTTGTGCTTCCTCATGTGGGTCTCCAGCTCACACGCATCCTGCGACACCTGCCCACACACAATACAGCTGGTGACCTCCTCTTTTTCGATAGGGAGGCTGCTGGGTTTGGGCCGGGGTCGCTCTCCTGGGATCCGGAATTCCGCTTCGACCCTAAGCACCGCTGGCTCAGAGAAAGTGGTGGGGTGCTGCGTTAACACGTGGGGCCCTAGCTCGTCCTGATGAGTGAAATTCTGATCACAGAACATGCAAGACAGCGGTACGCTTCCTTCGGATTGCAACACAGCCTTTTCTGAGTAGCTGGCGTGTGGTGTCATGCTAGAGCCGGGTCCTGGGATGCTTGCGTTGTTACTAATAAGAATATCTTGGGCAAGTCCATCCGGGCTCTCCACAAACGGTGGCAGCGAGTGAGTCGGCATTGTCCTCTGAAGGTGGAACAACGACGCTGTACACCCTGTCCAGATTATTAGGAACCTGGAAACAATAGGGGGAAAAAAAGAAGGCGTTTTTAGGCTCTGTTAAATAGCAAAACAGAATCAGGTAGCTGCTACCTAACTTGAGATAAAAATCTGTTTAAAATACACCACACGGAGAGAATGGCCTGCCCTTCTACTGAAACAGGAAATGTATCTTTTTAAGCAATCAACTGCACAGACAACTCATTTCCCCTCTGTACAGGTCATTGATTAAAAAAAAGACAATGTTTTTCTTACTCACAAGCATGGCTTTTCTTAATTCTTAGTATGTACTGTATATAAACCCAAGTTTGTGAGCAATCAACTACAGAAGTTGGCATACTTGATATCATACAAACTTTATAGGGTTAATATTAATGTACAGGTCATTGGAATACTGCCAGTCTTGTTTACATTTAAACGTTTTTGTTTAAAATAAACAGACTAATTTGTAAGCTACGTTGTTTCAAAAAAAAATAGTCCCTATTAAAATGTTTTATTAAATGTACTGTAGTTGACTAAACAAAACAAGTATTCAAATACCACTACATTAAACCATTACTGTAATATGTAGGACACCAACGATTTACCTTCTGATTTAAGTCATTTCTTGACCACACCCAAAATTAAAAGTAAGTAGAAATAAAAATGCTTTGATGTTATACTAGCCTACAATCCTTGGCTGCATGTTGACTCACACATTGCACATTGATATGGCACAGTATATGGACCAGGCTATAATGTTTGGTTTTCCTTTTGTTTTGTGACCACAAAATTCCTCCTTGTGGGTTTTGTCATAGTAGCTCTTTCAGTATGTATAACGAACTGCGCGCGTGTGTGTGTGTGTGTGTGTGTGTGTGTGTGTGTGTGTGTGTGTGTGTGTATGTATGTATGTATGTATGTATGTATGTATATATATATATATATATATATATATATATATATATATATATATATATATATATATATTTATTTTTTTTTTTTCTTTTTTAAGAAATCCCAATCGCACTCTTACTTTGAGACATGGGTGGAGTGACTGGAAAAGCAAGTTTAAAAAAACTCAAGTTAAAAGTAAAAACGCTCAAACAAATGACATAGCAGTCCACTATAAAGTCACTATCAATTTATTATTATTTTTTTTAATTTACCGAAACACAATCGGCATTACAAAAGTGTTACAGCTGGGCAATGTAACGTTAGTTGCCTAGCTATATGTTGCTAGTCATTTTCCAATGAATCGCCCCTATTCTCCTCAATAACATAACTTCGACGCTATGACCCAATTTTACTATTATTGCTGTCCTTTGCTATAATTTGATTTCCTGTGTGAACTTTTGACTTAACGCAGGTGAGCACATGCAACTGTCGATAATGACCCAGTGTGACTTTTATTTTATTATTATTTTAAAGCCCACGCATGCTTTGTGTGAGGCAGCGTTAACGTTAGCCACCTTGTTATTCAAGTACGCACAGCCCTCGTTAACATCATTAACGTTAATTTGCAAGTGAGAGAGGGGGGTGGGAAGATGCTCGAAGTCATAGTTAACAGTTAAGTTAGACTCACCAAAGTCAATGGCCGTTAACTTGAGTTGCTATTACATTTCTATGTGTGCATAATAAGCAGAGCACGAGGAATTTGGTCAACTTCTTCGGAGCTTTACAGATTAATATCATTTACGTCGCTGGCGTTAACTCATTCAGAAGCTACATTTAGCTAACAACTACACATACAGACACGTTCCAAAAAAAAACAACCGATAACGTTCATTTCATGACAATAGATGGGTTCAAATCAACATTTACAACCATACATTGTGTACTTACGTTGTCGCTCATTGATTTCTTTAACGCCAGTTTCAGAACTTAACCCCCGATAAAGTAACGTAACTTAACGATACGCTAACGTTAAACACACGAACTCCAACGCATTCCAACGACACTTAGCGTTAGCAAACTCAACACTTTTCCTGTTGTCTCGACTTCGACCAAACAGTAGCTAGAAACTCACCAAACAATACCTTACCAACTGTGAATTTCCGGATTATTAATGACACCGATACTACGAGCGACTGAGTTCAGTAGAGAGCGAAGCAGACTGGGTGAGTTGCTTCTTCATTTCACACGCAAAACGCGTTTCGCTGCCGGTGGGCCAGCTCACCTATTCAATTGTTTGGATGTGAATCATATTTGTTCTACTTGGCGAGTCCTCACAGTGCAGCTGTTGAATTCTGACGCGCGCTCTCTCCAACGATCAAGGGGGAAGATGGAGCGCGTGCACGGCAGCCCCAAAAAACCCAAAGGGCAGTCACGTGGTCGCGAATAACACAGAAAAGGATTGTAAAAAAAATAAAATAAACATGCAAAGCATATAACTGACGGATTTTTTTTTTTTTTTATAACGTCCCAACTACTTACCAGTTGCTTGAACATGTTTGGCAGTCTTTGGCATTTTAATCACGGTCATGTGTATTTTTAAATCACCCATGACACTATGGACTACTGTTTAATATTATGTTTTTCTAACTGTCTTATAGTACACCGACTTTTGGGCTAGCCTGTGCGATACCACATCTAAATGCTACTTTAATCTATGTAAACTGTCACGGAGTTCAGTTCCTTATGCTGATAAGAGCCACAGGCTACACAACAACCCTGTTTCATATGGCAGTGCTGCTGCTGCATTCAATGAACCTACCTAAAGCAGTAGCCCTTCTTCCATGCTCTCACGTCATGCATCAACTACCATGTGGAGATGGGGGAGGGGTGCCTCAAACTTTTCACAGTTACATGAGTTTTTTTGTTGTTTGTTGCAGAAGCAGGTTGGTTGAGTCATGAGAAATGCCTGCTTCTTCCCATTTATACAATATGCAAAAAATAACTAAAAGCGGGCCAGTTTTATATTTAAATTGATTTGCTGTCACCTAAACATAGCACATCTGATGAAGCCATACACTTAATGCAAATGTATGTGTTTGATCTTAAAGAGAGAGGGGGAAGCTCTCTATTATGCTAGGACAGGTCTAAACCTATAACACCATATTATAATAATTCTAATGATAATACAAAAGTATGACAGGGATAATGGAAAGTCACTATTGACACAAAATAACCCATAAGAAGAATCCACTGATTCATATGAGATAATAAAAAAAAAACATCACCTACAGTAGCACCCACTGGCTAATGTGAAGCTAAGAAACCGCCCCTCCTCCACCCTTTCCAAAGACACACCAGCCATTGATGGTAGCTTAAAACCATACATTGTACAATCAATGAGGATATTCAGTGGACTTCAGTGTACACTCATTATTGAGGCATAGACCCACACACACACACCCTCCTCCCCCCAAGTGGCCACAATGTCTGAAAGGAGAAAAAAAAAATACACTTTATCAGTAACCACTCCCAGCTAAGGAGCAGCGAACAAAGACCCAAACCATCTCTCTAAATTAGGAGTTAGAGTTGTTGCCTTATCCACCCTCTTGTATAGGCTATTGTAAAGTTTTGCCTATACAGTATATTAAAAGTTGTTATGAAATCTGTGTTTTACCAAACAGGTTAGACCAATGTCGTGATCTCTATGTAGCCTGATGAAAACACAAGTAGATCTGCAGGTTTGGCAAGGAGACTTCACCAAATGCAGTAATGTGATTCATTGTTACATGCCAGATACCCAGAGACCGAATGCCTATCGCATATTAGACATAGGAGCTCATATTATACATATAGTGAAAAAAGAAAAAAAAAGATTTTAATGTTCAGTTCATCTTAATCAAATCCAATATGTTTTCTGAGTAGTTACAGTGCAAAAAAAGACATCCTGTGATCATGTGTTTGGCATTATAAGACCCAATCGCCTAAATTAAAACATTTCTGTACCCCCTGCAGTACTTTTATTCACTTTTTTGGTATTCTTGCCTCACCCTGAGATCCTGTTACACAAACAAGTCTAGTATGTTAATCAAAGGCACCACATGTGACACATCGAGGCCTTCCACTCATTTCCTATTGTTCTGTGGCCACAAAGGCTCTGTGAAAGGCTATCAATCTGGAGAAGCAGTATGATGCCTCAGGATGATGAAATTGCATGGAGATCTTATAGCCTATCATATATTTTAAAAAAATAATAAAAATAAAAGAACCTTTATGTGGAGTTTAACCAGACAGATGTTCTTGAACTAGATGGCTTTTTCTTTTTTTTTAAATCATAAATTATATGGCAGTTATTTAACTTTTGAAGCATCCATTTGCTGTAAGTGATAATGACAGCAACAAGTGGGCAAACACTGTTTACTTTTAACTGATTCAATTAACTTTGTCCTATTGTTTGACCGTTATGCTAATGCAATTTCTCTTCCACAATTCTGCAAGCTCATTTTCTCAGTTTGTATCTTTCAAAAAAAACATAGCCTGCACGTATGAGTTCAAACCAAAAGCAGTACATTTTAACCAAAGATAAAGTGGCATCTTTGAAATACCCAATGCTTGAATGAATAATTACAAATTCAGTATACAGATAGGAACTGGACCAGTGAATGGGGAGAGGCTTCTTTTTGTCTTGACGTGTCAGGAGCAGCTGACTGCATTGTCCTCCTCCAGATTCGCAGCCTGGCTTCTTTCATAATCCTGGTGTCGCTCCTGAGAGACACTGATAATATATTATCTCCTTTCTCAGCCCCAGCTGTTGTGTTGTTGATCATCAAGAGAAAATGTGTCACTCACCAAAGGCATTCAATTTTCTGAGTTCTGCACAAATAGTTTTAAGATTCTGTCCTGAGGAGAAAGTGAGAATGGTTGAAGGGTGGTGGAAGTGGAAGTATTTAGATGTTTTAATTAAGTAAAAGTACTAATACCACACTGTGGAAATGCTCTGTTACAACAAGTAAAACTCCTGCATTGAAAATGTTACCCAAGAAAAAGTATGTGAGTATTATTAGGAAAATCTAGTATTAAAATAATAATAAATAAAAGTAAAACGTCTCATTTTAAAAACTGGAAAGGTTTCAAACAGTTGTGTCTTTAATGGTCTAATCATTTCAGCTGGACTTGTAGGTCCTTATATTGTTGGCTAGTTTAGTTTATAATAAAACATCAGATTTTATAAACTACATGTGTGTTTTGTTAAAAAAATCTTAATGTGTTAAGTAACTAGTAACTAAAGCTGTAACAGATGAATGTAGTGGAGTAAAAAGTACAATATTTCTCTCTGAAATGTAGCGGAGTAGAAGTAGAAAGTGGCGTGAAAAGAAAAGACTCAAGTAAAGTGCAGTACTTGAGTAAATGTACTTAGTTACATTCCACCAGTGGGGTCCACTGCTGTCTGCATAACCTCTTCTGACATTTCAGAATAAAATAAAAAAAATAATAATACAATGTCCAGTAAGTGGACAGCCACACTTAATAACACAATTAAGAAGAGAATGATACATAAATAAACAAATGAGCCATTATTATTTGAATAATCATAGCAAGAATGGTTAACTCTTTGGTGTTCTTTATACTCTAAATACTGCTGCTTGGATTAATCTAACATACTGACACATACAGTACATAACGGCTACATCCTGTCCACATAAACGACAAAGTCACATCAATCATATCTCATATTATTTGAAATTGGCACGGTAGAAGTACCGCACTTCACTTTAGACAGTTTTGCTCTGTAGACAGGGCTAAAAAAATATATAGTTTTCAAAAACATATAATCAGTCTAAACAGTTTGATGTCCATTTAGACCAATATTTGCCATTATGCAGCAGCACAGTAGATGGTATCTTGTTTTGGACACCATTCTTTCTATGCATTTTTGCAAATCTATCTAACTTACATCTCCCCAGTGCAACTTGCTGTTCCTCTGTTTATCTGCAACAAACCCTTAAGGAACCAAACCACGTACAAAAAGGGAAATGGAAGCATTTCATTTGGCCTAATAATTGTATAATCTAAAGCTTTTTTTCTCAACACACAGCTGACCATATTATCTTCCATTTGAGGTTGAAACATGATCCCGTCACTGATTTTGAATATCAAGCAAATGTTTAAACACACCACGTCAAATAACAGTACTGTTTTAGTTACTTTTAGTTAGGCACCCAAAATAGCTTAAGTCATTTGTGGTATCAAACTAGAGACACCTTTTGTCCCTCTGTCAGGATGTAACATTCCCCTGAAAAGACCCACAAAAACCACCCTAAAAGCCACTTGAGAGCATCTGCATTAGAATGCCTCCCCCTACTGCCTGCAGGACCAGCTGATCCACCCTCGGTTAAAGTGTCCTAAAGAGGGTGGATCGCTGCCAATTCATTCATAGATCCCATCAGAATCTGCGATTACCCTCTCTCCTTCCCTCCTGGAACGGTTTCACCCTAAATGTTTCCTCACCGAACGGACCTGTTGCTAGCGAGCAAGCGCCGTGATGCACATTAGTGCTGACAGCAGGCCTCCTGTCAGGCCTCCCTTCCTACTGTTCCCTTGTTCCACCCCCTCTGAGCTCGTTGCATTCACACAGGCACATGCATTGTCCTGGGATGAACTGCATCAACACGGTGGCGGGCCAAGCACATCTTGTGCGGTGTGTACAATCTTTATGCATGGTTAAATCCAATTCCTATAACCGTTTTCTATTTTTTAATAAGCCACACAGTCGCAGGCCTTTTGCCTGCGACTGTGCGGAAGGGATTGATTAGCCCTCGTGAAATATGATGTAAACAAAAGGCGTTCCTTTAAACACCCTGACATACATAGCTGTTGTCTTCATCTGCACCATTTTTCGGGTGCAAAAAAAGGCTGAGTGAATTTCCTAATAACAGCATGAGAAAGTAAAAGCATCAGGAAGCGGTGGTGATGTGCAGTGCGGGTACTATAACGTTTATTTTTTATTTTTTTTATCTTAAGGTAATGTTAAGACGTGATTATTTTCTATTTATTATTAAGCTCTTTGCACATACCAGCGATACCTTTGGCAAAAACCTCACCCATTCATCTTAATTTGAAACAATCCTCAGGGGGAAGTACAGACAATGGCCCACATGTCTTATGCTCTGCAAGCAATACCTCACTTTTTTTTTTTCTCTCCTTAAGTGCCGTGGCAATTACTTTGATGCACGATTTAAAATGATCACAACTATTCCAGAAGGTAATGCAAGAAGAGTGTGTCTCATTGATAACAAAGGAGCAACGTGAGTTATGCCTTCGGGGGCCGCGACTCATCACTTAATGGCGGGTGAATGGTGGGTGTCAGACATTACTATCTAAAACACATCCTTCCAAAGACTGCACACGGTGCTATCCATCATATAAATGACATCATAAATGCTAATAGAAGATTTGAGGGCTTCCTTTACCTGAACTGTACAATTCCTTCGATCTCGTTTTGCATCTTTTATCTCTAAGGTGTCTCATGGACTCTAAGGAACGCAAATGGCCAGCAGCCGTCTCTCGGCCTGTGTTTACAGTTACAAATGACTGGCCTGCGCCGCGGCCGGTCAGTTTTCTTTTTCGCGACCACGTCTGTCAGACAAACTGTCACTTGTCTGTCAGCCGTTAGGATTGGGCATTGAGAACCGAGAATCATTTCACAAATTGCGATTCCGGTGGAATCGTTTCTTTATTGGAATCGTTTGGAATCGTTAAGAGGATTTGGTTTCAAATCTGATCATGGGTTCCAAATTTAAAATGGGCGAGTTTTGGGATTTCTGTAGCGGCCAGGCGCTTGTTGTGTCGCATCCTTGGAGCACAGTAATCGGCGCTCTAGTGCGGCTTTATTTTACGTTGAAAAAGCCCGGTAAAACTGCAACCCACCGTTGAATCAAAATAAAACTGTATCCTCCTTATTTGTGAAAATAAGCATGTGACCTGTTTCAACTCCACCCCTCAAAGAATCGGAATCGAAAAATCGATAAGAACCAGGAATCGAAAGGAAGAATCGGAATTGGAATCGAAATTGTTAAAATCCAAACGATGCCCAACCCTATCAGCCATACAAATAAACACATAGATGAGTAAGGCTTACAGTATGTGCCTCTACACCCAACACAGCGAGGTGTAACTGGTGTATCACGCCCAATTAGGCCCCAAGTTTAGTGATTTAACTTGTGTGCATTAAAATGATTTGGAAGAATGCCCTTTGTGATTTTAGCCAAACTTGCTGAACCACATATTTCTTTGCAGTTTTTACAACACCGAGTTAGTCTTAAAGAAGATCAAACAAACTGTGAACATATTTATTGTCTTCGAGATAGCTGAAGTTACACATGCACGCATACATACATTTAGGCAAACATAAGAATGATATTAATTGCACACATGCCAAACACGAATGACTAACACCATAAGACTTCCATTAAATTCCATGACACAAAGTGCTACAGTTAAATGAAAAGCTAATCAACTGGGATTTATGACGACTGCAAAACATACCACAAGGACACAGTGGCACAGCGACACCATTTTGCCACCTCAGATGAATTTGTTACACTTAACAATCAGTTCCCCACAGAACAGTAAAGATTGTGATTTTCCCATATGGCCCAATACATGACTGTTAGGATACGTGTGCGCTTTAGTCTACATATAGCTTTCATAAAGTTACAAAACCTGTAAGTGCAATTTGTTATATACGGAAATGCTCCTCTCATCAGCTCTGTTAGGAGCTTTTCATTTTAATGTCATATAGATTTAAGTACTTATTTCAATGTCATTTCATATTAACCTCTGCATAGCCACAACTGCGTGATTTTTTTCTGGTGTGAACTGTAAAAATAGAACCCTTTTGACAAAGTAATTGCTAAAAGCAAAGCATGGTACCGTCTGTTGCATAAGCCCGGTGTGTTAGGTCGCAAGAACAGAGAGAAGTCACATTGAATGTCTGTAGAAAAGGTTTCACACTCACATTGCTATATGTGTCAAGACATTTAAATGTCCAAAAAATATATAAATATATATATATGTATCTCAATAACCTCGCCTTGGACCATTTCAAATCGCCACATGTTCAACTACCTGCCCACTCTTCGTCTTTCAACAACATGCTCTTACCCTTCGTGTCACTTTTCTTTCCATATTGTAACTTCTGAACAGTAACAAAATAAAAATAAAAAAGGAGTTAAAGTAATTCAATAAGAGTTGAAAGGGAGATGAGACAGAGTGAGAGATAAAGATTGAGTAAGAGCAAGAAAGAGAGGGGGGGTCTGTACAGGGAAACTGTATTGTTGGCTTTGGTTTCATTTGGCCTTCTCAGCTGCTGGAGCAACAGGGACCGGCTCTGTCTGGACCCCGGCATCTGTCGAGTTACGTTTCTGACCCTGAAATGTAAAGGGGAAAGAAAAATTGTGAATGTTCATTCATTCTTTTATTGAAAGAGTCATGTCATCCTCCATGCCAAATCTGAACTCCTATCTGACCCATTACATATATGTATTTTCATTTGATTGAAGTCTCCTAGAAACCTTGTTTTTGATGCTACTTGTTTGGACCAATTTTAACTTGAGGTCTTTGCCTTTTTTTGTATTTTTATAGTACCTTCTTATTTTCTTACTTTTTTTCTTAATTTATTAACAGTGAATTATTAAAACCAAACCAGTGCAAAACAAGTCACATGCTGTGCACTGCCCTGTGAAATTGGGTCCGGCCCAAACCTTTATGAGCTGCTGCTGCCATCTAGTGGGGATGGAGCTGCAACATGTTGCAATGCGCAGGGCCATTCACATTAACACCTGAATAAAGAGTCAGCAACGTCAAGAGGGAAAGGGCCGCTCTCGTTACCAGATGTTTAAAGAACAGTTGGATTGAGTTCCTCTTCTCCAGTTTCCTGGGCACATTGGCTGCATCATCTCCAGCTTGGGGGGCCACCGAAGCTGGTTTGTTGTCTACGACCGCCTCTGATGACTTGGCTGCTGCTTTGGGTTCCTCTTTGGCTTTTACTGTCTCTGCTGCAGCTGGGGCAGGGCTCGCCTTCTGGGGATCAGCAGCCTGAAAGGGTTGCAGACGCACAATACAAAAAAAAAAACTGAACAATACCAGTCTGAGAGCAGCCTTCTCTACAGGGACGTGCACAGACATTTTGGGGGTCAGGGCAACATGACATCACGACTTCGCGTAAACATACACGCCCACTTTCTTAAACCAAGTGGTGTTTTATCTGTACGCATTTTGAGCTATATTGTATGTCTACGCTGTATACAGCGGACGTAAACATACACGCCAAGTGGCGTGTTATCTGGATGCATTTTGAGCGCCGTATACAGCGGACAGGTTGGGTTTAGGAAAAGAAGAACCGGTTGGGTTTAGGAAAAGAACAAAGCGACGGTTGAGTTTAGGAAACGAAGGAAACGCAACATGCGGGACACGATCCACGCTCTCCTGGGTGAAAGTCAAATTGCGTAAATTCACACGCAATCGCAGGGTAACGTAAGTCAATGGAGGCCAAACGGCGTTGATAAACACGCTACAAAGCGAGTATGCGTCTTGATAACACGCCAATAATGGCACACTTCATGAGATCAGTCTGGACAGGGGCTCATAACGTTTTATAAAAAAAAAAAAAAAAAGGAAAAATATTAACAGAACTCTGACTTGTGGACTTACTGTTGTGATCTGTCAGTACTGTTGGTGAATAAACACTTTGGGATATAGCTGCTGTCTATGTCGTTTTGTACAAAAGTGAATCTTGCCAACCTCTTCTGCGACAAGAACTCCAAAATCCTTCCATTTCTGCTAGTTATTGATATGGTAACATTATAGTTTATTCATTTTAATGAATTAATCATAACTCCAAATTGATAGTTTAGTATATATTATGAGACTTGCACTATTGAGCCCCACAAGAGGTGACTTAATTGACATTAAATCACATTGTTATGGCAATTATTAGATAATTAATATTTACTTAGTGATAGTTGTACATACAGTCGTTGGTATGTTCCAAGATTTCCAATTTATTTAAACCAGAACTCAAGAAAGTCTAATCTCCCAACCTTATTATTATTATTATTATTATTTTTTTTATTCAATAGATACCTTTTTTTTTTTTTATTCAATAGATACCTTTTTTTTTTTTTTTTTACAGGGAAGCTGTGCGGCAACAGATATATATATATTCATTTATTTAAAAGGGAGAAAAATAAGCTCCCCAGAAAAAGGGCACTTTCTCTTGAGGAAGAAAAAGGGCAGGTGCCCCTTTGATGTCTATGTGTGCACGTGTCTGCTTCTGTATCATTACATGTAACAATGTCTGATGTGCTCCACTCAATAATGGACTTTGAGATGACTTCAGATGTGACATTTGAAGTGACATTAAGATGTATACCAGCTGTTAGGATACAGTGTAGTCTGAGCAACTGCAACATTATGAGTGATAGTAGAAGTACCGATATGTGTTGTTATGATCTTCAAATATATTAACAAATGGAGAAAAAAAAAACACTTCTGCCAAAAACTTCTTTTAGAGCAGATGTAATTGATTAAATGACTCCGGTTAATAGTGCGTCTATTCTCCAGAGGTAAGAGTATTTACCACACCAGTTGTTCTCCTGAGGAGACGAACTCCACTTGTGGAGGCTGCCTGGACTTTTGTGGTCATGTTGTCTAACAGTACCTCAAATTCACATTCATTTGTTACTTTCTGTTTAGCATTTCCAGCACAATTCAGATATTTAAAAAAAGCCATACAGGCTTAAGTGAATAGGTCCTTACTTTAGGCTTGAAGAGAGAAAAGAAGGATGATTTTGAGGCTGTTTTTTTTGCTTCCTGAACAGGCGGTGGCGGTTCTGGCTTTGCAGCAGCCTCCAGGGTGCCGGCTTTTGAGGGATCCACCTTCTATTATCGAAACGGCAGAGGAGAAAATACATATCATGATGAGTATATTTACAAATTAAAGGCATGACCATGACTGAAGCAGACAGAGTGAGGGTAGAAGCAGCCACCTATGAAGTGAAAGAAGAGGTAAAAGGGGGAAATATCCAGGCAGGATCATAGCAGAAAAGGAAGTAGAGACATCTGATAAAAAAAACCATCCCTGTAAGAATGAAGGAGCCCACACATCATGCACAAAGGTAAAGTACGTTATTGTCTGTAAGAAAAAAAAGGACAACAAAATAGGAAAAGATATGTCTCCACTGAAGAATTCTCCTTTAAAGGAATAGTTGGAAACATCGGGAAATACGCTTATTTGCTTTCCTGCCAAGAGATGAGAAGATTGTCATACCTATGATGCAGGAAAAAGTTAGCTTAGCTTAGCTTAGCATAAAGAATGTTACCATGGGGAAACAATTAGCCTGGCTCTGTCCAAAGGTCATGAAACCTTACTGTTTGTATGTCATATTTATTTAGTAAGTAAAAGTGGAATGTAAAAACTAAAAATTGTGGTTTTTATCAGATATAACGTGTTAATTAGTGAGCTTTAGAGGTGCTAACGGGCAGGTTTTGTTACCCTCGGAAAGGACCAGGCTAATTGTTTACCCGTTTCCAGCCATTATGCTAAGCTAAGCTAAGCGGCTGCTAGCTTTTGCCATAGTGCGTTCCGTTTACCTCGGAACTTGGAAGCCGGAGCTGGGAATGAAGTCACACCCGAGTTGACTGCATTCGATTTAACAAGTCGGATTCATGGTCGGATTTCATTGCGGGGTAGCTCTAGCCAGGTTAGCCATTGTTAGCAATAGCAGTGGATAACAACGCATTACAACATGTCCACAGATAGAAGTTGGAGAGGACTTTGTGTACGACTGATTTAGTGAGACACAAAAGAGACAGAAGTGCTAATAACTGTATGTTACTGCAGCTTTCAATGCTGTTGATGCATGGTGCAGCCATGTTGAATTTTGAATTCGGGGTACTCAGAGGTTGTCTGACTTCCCAGCTCAGAAATCCGAGTTCAGAGGGCGTGCTTCCGACTGTGACCTCGGAAAATCTGACTTTCGAGTACAAATGGAACGCACTATTAACAGACCGAGATGAGAGTGATCTTCTCATCTAACTCAAACGCAAGCAGCGTTGCATGATGGGAAATGTTCAATCCAATAAATTCAATTTAATTATACTTTATTTTCCCCTTAGGGAAACTCTTCTTGGACTCCGCTGACAACTTCAGCTGCACTTAAACTTAAACTAGCATACGCTAGGCTACACATAACCACAAGAACAAATATGCGTAAATGTGTAATTTTACAAAAAACTACTTATTGACACGCCTACAAGTCTACCCTCATCATTTTTCATTTTTAAAGCAAGCTGACGTAGGGGGTATGTGTCCATGTGTCCATCAGTCTGACAATGTTTGTAATAGCCTACTTATACAAAATTATAAGATGGTACGACTTGCCTGTTTATATTTTGCATAAAAACAGTTTAAGGCCATAAGCTAAGCTAATTAAACAAGTAAATAAACTGAGAACTAAATTATCATACAGGTACCATAATAATCGTGCAGCTGGCAATGCTAAATCTTGGCAAGAAATCAAGAAAAGCGTAATTCCCAAAATGTTGAACTCCTTGAATTTACCTCAGCTTCTACCACTGGCTGTGGTACCTCCTCGACCACCTGCAGGGAAGGAAACATTATTTGTTTTCCCATCAATTGAGATGCTGTATGAAATGCAAAAATTGGTGATAAAAACATAACCAATGAATGAATAAATGAATCAAAACATGAAAAAAAAAATAACAAACTGCCAATGCCAATTTGTGTTAACTGTAATGAATGAAAGATTATTTTTGGTTCAACGTAATATTTGGTACATCTGATACAACATCATGTCAGAGGTGCCTGCAGAGTGAGGAAAATTAAGAATTAATATTCCCGAGCACTTCCTGCTGATTTACCTGCTCTTCTACAACTGGCTGTGCCACCTCCTCTGCTGTCTCATGGTGTCCAACATTATTTTCACTCTGAGCAGATGCAAATTAGTCATTAGTCAGTAGAACATGTGTGGAAAACAACATGCAGTTTAGAAGATAGTGATGTGATGTAATCAGAGGATCAGATGCTTGTTCCACTCCCTAAAAAAGATTGAGAACTCTCCTTTGATTTACCTGGACTTCTACAGCGACAACTGGCTGTGGCACCACTGGTGTCTCCTGCAGAGCAAAACTACTTTTTTAATCGGAAGAGATGCAAATTATGATGTAAAAGTGCTTTAATTTACTGCAGCATGTCTGTTATGAGTACAGCTGTAATCCAGGGGCGGAGCGAAGGGGGGTGGTTCTTGGGGCAGGCAGCCCCGAATGTGTTCTCAAAAGCCCCGAATCTTTTAGAGTTTTAAAATAATTTCCCCTCAGTCTCTCTGACTGGCAAATCAATAGAGCAACTGTTCTATTACTGGGGAAATATTACCTTCTATTCTGTGAACTCAACTCAAAATAGGTTTTAAGATTAGTTTTTGCTGTTTATGCCAAATTCCTACCCTACCTACATTATGTAACTTAATACAACAGACAATTTTTGCCTCTTTTTTAGGTGGCAGAAGTGAAAATAAGTCATCTGAAGGTGTTGTGTTCTGGTTTCAGAATGATAAAGAGAGTTGGAGAATTACAACTTGATACGAAATAGGGTGTAGGCTATACAGCATGATTTCTTTCCTTGGCAACTATCATGTTTTCCCCGTATGATGTACAGATTTGTAGGCATTCTATTATCACATGGCTTGAAAAATAGTGCACATAGCTGCCCTAAATGGAGCACGACCCCGGACCCTCCCTAGATTTGGGCTGACCCCTGAACGTTTACAACATCTGGCTCCGCCCCTGCTGTAATCCTTAAAAGATGATTCATAGTAAGACCGTCTGTGCTCGTTTGTTGAAAGACTATTGAGAACAATAGAGCTGAGAAGATTGGGCATGCTCTCTAGTTTACCTGGACTTCTACCGCCGGCTGTGCTGGTGCATCTCTGATTGTCTGCAGGACAGTGAAGGAATTCTTATTGTTAGTAAAAGCCATCGAGACAGACAGGAGATGTCCTCAAAAGATGAGGGAAAGTTTTAATTATGAACAGCTTAATATGTTAGTACGGCAATGGATGCTGACTCATATGAACAGGTTAAAGGGATAGTTTGACATTTTGGGAAACATGTATGTGCTTTCTTGTCGAGAGTTAGATGAGAAGATTAATACCGCTCTCATGTCGGTGAGCTTAGAGTGGAGCTGAAGCCAGAAGGCGGTTAGCTTAGCTTAGCATTAAACTGGAAGCAAGGGGGAACGGCTAGCCTTTCTCTCTCAAAAGTTCACAAATATATCTACCAGGGCCTGTAAAGCTCACTGCGTCTCATTTGTTTAATTTCCACAAAAACGGAAGTGCAAAAATGTCAAGTTCTCGTGGCTGGGCGCATCGACTTTCAGGAGTCAAGATGAGTAACAGCACAGTTTAAACAAACTAGTCAATGCGTATGTTAGTGAGCTATAGAGGTGATGGTACTGTATTTTTTGAATTTTGGACAGAGCCAGGCTAGCTGTTTTCCTCCCATTTCCTCCCATGTCTTTATGCTAAGCTAAGCTAATTGTCTCCTGGCCCTGGCTTCATACTTAGCGCACAGACATGAAAGTGGTATTGATCGTCTCATCTAACTCTATGGCAAAGAAGCAAAATATATTTTTTTATTTAATGAAACACTAATGCAACTTAAATGTTGGGAATATGATGGAAATATGGACTGTGGTAGAAACATTGGCGCTAACATGAGGCTTTTTTCCCCAGGGAAACCTATAAGTCATGCTATTGCTATTATTAGGCCTACATGCCTTCCTGACCAACCCGTTCTCACTCCCAACTCGTCAAATACAGATGCTTGGTCCGTGTCTCTCAGCGTCAGATACCGACGAAAAAAATCACCCTTTAGCGTCTGTATGGAACGCACGGGGCAGAGCAGTAGCTCGACCGAGGCGCTGTAAGATGACGTAGTATTAGGAGCGACAACAATAGCGAGTAGAATGGAAGACCGAAATTCCGCGTAAGGAGATTGGTTGGGGTGGTGGATGGGTCAAACAACACAGGACTTTGGGGCGACATCTAGCTCACCCGGTAGAGTGTGCACTCTGAGTCCTGAGTCTGTCTTTCTCCCCCCTTTCCTGTCTATATATGCACCATCTAATAAGATCAAATAAATAATTAGCCCAAACCATAATCCTAAACAACCTAATCCTATCTGTCTTGTTCTTGTATCGCATGTCACTTAAACGTAAATTTCTTAACCACACCCACGATCTTTCTCTAGATGAAAGAGTGGTTTTACGCTGCACGTTGAAAAATGACGCCAAAACGGTCGCGATCCAGAGCGTCAAAAAGTGAAGCTAATCGGTCATGACCAGGCGTCGAAAAATGACCCCAAAGTGATACCCAGCGTGTCAAATATCGCCGTGGATGGAATTACATTGGAATAAAGTGAAAGTGCCCCTGCGTCTGACTGAGACGCTAAAGGAGACTTTTTGCGTCATTAACAAACGCCAAAAGGCACCTGACCAAGCGTCGTTCTTTTGACGCGCTGGGAGCGAGTCACGTTTTTGTTTTTTGAGAACAACAAAACCTGATTCTCCTGGATGGGGTTCACAGCCGGATAAATTACACAATTCCTGCGTGTTCCAATTTGGAAACAGCATATTGTTCAGTTTCTGCCACCTCCAGACAAACCAGCTCTTGTTCAGTTAGTAACAGGATGAGCCGTAGTCAGTTTGAGAATACGATACGCTACTGTACCACTGCTGCAGTCTTGGCCTTGGCCGGGGTTTTGGCTCCACTTGCTGAAGCACCCTTGCCTTTGGATGCCTTGACACCTAGCAGTACCTCAAATTCACATATTTCACACTACGTTATAATGGGATTTCACTGTGGAACATTGCACTCACTGAAAAAAATAACCATCCCTTAAAGTAATGATCTACTCTTGCAATCTCCAGTTTGCTGTTTATTTACCTTTGGACGGAAGAATTTGCTCAGAGCAACTCTGGCTGATTTTCCTTTTGGGGACTCGGCTTCCTTTGCAGCAGCTTTGGGTTCTTCTTTGGGTGTGGGTTTGACAGGTTTGGCAGCTGGTTCTCCCTTGATTTCCATTCTCGGTGGCTCCGGAGGAGGTGGTGGTGGGTAAGACATTCCTTTGGGTGCTGCGGGCGGCTCAGATACTTGTGCAACCTATTCGAGAGAGAGCGTTTGGTTTGGAAAGGAAACTGTCCACATAGTCACCTTTAACAGCAAATATATCTGAAGACACACAATTGTATGCGATGTATGATAAAATTAATGCTCAGCAGTGATCAATTAAAGGTGCAGTAAGTAAGCCTTAAAAAACTAACTTTCTGTCATATTTGCTGAAACTGACCCTATGTTCCAGTAGAACTACATGAAGCAGGTAATAATAAAAAAAAATCCACAGCTCCCTGTTCAGGTGCACCAATCAGGGCGGGGTATGTCTAACTGCGTGTCAATCACTGCTCATGCACATGCATTCATTCTCCCTTGTGGGGGGAGGGGCTTAGGAGACCGTTTTGGGCTTTAGCGGAAAGGGGGGAGGGACTGAGAAGTTGTCGATGTTCAAATTCTTTGGCTAAGTCCTGGATCTTCACAATCCTGCCTACAGCACCTTTAAGCTTAGCAACTTCCGTCCAAAATAAACTATTAAAAATTTAATGAGGGTACAATGCAACATTAACAAATAAAATCGCATTTCTATTATAATTATATGTCCAATAAATATATTCTTTAAGATAAAAATAAATAAAAACAAATGAAAAAACGTAATGGGCAATGTGCTCACAGTAGTGGTTACTGCTGGTTGGTTCTCCATCTGGGACTATTTGGCAACAGAAAAAGGAAGCAGTTAGAGAAATCAAGTGAAACTGAAGCAAACAAAGATCTGCAACAATAAAAAAAGCCTGTGTACATGTGCTATATATATATATACACACATATTGGTTCTTTAGAAATAACAAGTTCTTTTTTGGAATCAGGGAGATGGTAAATCCAAGCAGAAACAGAAATGAAACTAAAGTAGATATAGACAGAATAATCAATATATATTCAACTAGTCAAAAAATAAACCCTTACAGTACTGAGTTCACTGGTAGCACTTTGTAAACCAAAATAAGCATGATGATGAAAAATGGATAATGAAAGAAAATCAAACAAGAAAATGAAATCCATTCTGACGGTAGTACCGTCATGGTCAATTCATAATTTAACATGTTTTATAGTTGATGTAATGCTTTATAAACATCTGTTCACCTGGTCTTTTGTGGCACCAGGAGTAGCTGTTTCCTTTTTGGTTATTTTGGGAGTCACCTGCGCAAAAAGGGGGGGAAAAAAAAGCAACTGTCTTCAATGGCTTTTATTCATGCCGGACAAAAAGAAAATAAGAAGAAAAACAAAATGCGTACCCTCTAAATGTTAAATGTGCGCATTGTGTTATTTCATATAGCTGCCTGGCAATGAAGCTGCAGCGTAAAACAGAGTCAGCGTATATAGTTGATGTAACAGGAACAGAAAAATAATGATTTAGATAAAACAGAAGCCTTTCATGAAAGCTGACATAGGCCTTTATGATAAGATAAGTGAGGAACACAGAGGGGCCTGGACAGAGCACATACAGTACATGCGCTGTCATCGTGATAGCCATTGTGCTCCGGAGATGGCGTAGGCCTGCCCTCGCTCTATCTTCACAAATCTCAACTTCCAACCGCACAGGCCTCCCTTGTGAGCTCACACTATGGGCTGAACAATAGGCCACCACATTCCCGCATGTTCAGAGACTTGATTAGCATGGGGCTAGGGCAATGGTAACTCTTTAAAACGGCATGAATCCAAAAGACAGCACGCTGAAGAGGAAATACAATAGCTGCTTGTTGTAGGTTTTCCATCAGGCACTGTCATCATGGCAGATTTTGTTATAGATACCTTTACTCAGAACAGAAAAATACTTCTGCACATCTGTAACGTGAGACAGGTGTGTAGGAGGGGGACGAGTAGGTCAAAAGTGGCAAAGAAACTCCGGCACACTGTCTTCCTTGCAAATTAAATTTATTAGCTGGCGACGTTTCGGTACTAGACCTTCATCAGGCCAAGGAAATAAATAAAATTATAAAATAAAAGTATATAAATGTATCTTTGCAAGTTAGAGAGTGTGCTGGAGTTTCTTTGCAAATCGATACCTTAACTGCCATAAAACTTTTCGCAAACATAGAATGAAGTAAATATAAGTTTAAACATTTTCACTCTTCAATTATCAATTATCACTGATCCCTACAGTACATTATAACATATTGACTTTAGTGAGGCTTTAAAACAACAAAAACTTAATTTTTGTTGTCTGAGCAACTGTTAGCGTTCAACTGAAGTCAGAGATAACAAGGGTGGATTTGTTTTTTTCACTTTTGATTACAGCACTTTTAAAAAAATGTATTTTCCCATTCAGTCTAATTTTACAAGCAATTAGAAATATCTAGTGTAAGCCACACAAATCATGTCACTTACTAGTGTTTTGAAGAAGTTCATAACTGGATTCTCTTCTGGGTTACTGTCCTCTCCGTTGTCGCTTTCAGGAGCTTTTTCTTTCTCGGGACCCGAGTCTAGAGTCACACTCTCTGGCACCGTTAACGATTCTGACGCTCGCTTTAGGTTAGCTGCCTCCTATACACCATGACAAAGAATTAGCCTTTGAGAATGATGTTAGAGCGCCGCAGCTGATAATGCAAGCAGTGAGTGTCTTAATCGCAGCATTGAGATGGGAGCACAATTCCAACCATGCCTCTGCCTACTCGGGGCATTGTCAACAATCAGCCTTTTATTAACGCGTGTGTGTCCCACCCCTCACTCATTGATATTCAACAATGTGCGAGAGTTATGCCCTGAGAAATGCCAGGCAACTCAAATACCTTGCTGCGTGTTGATGGTGGACATCTTTAAAATACAAAATTGACCAAATCTGATTTTAAGATAATTTTTAGTTAATCTGTTCACTTCAGTTTTCATTCCGAGTCAAATGTCATATTCCTTTCTTTTTTTTTAAACTAAGTCACTACTTCTCTTTCTTTTCTGAAAGCAGGTATCAATTGTTACTAAAGTCACGACCAAAAGAATACAAATAAGTAATGAACAAAAATCATAAATGAAGATGTTTTTGCTTTTTGTTTTTATTGTAAAATGTTTCGGCACTTCACAATGTGAGCTTTGTGTTGATGATATATAACATTGGTGGAATGTACCTAAATACATATACTCAAGTACTGTACTTGTGGAACAAATGTTGAGGTATTTGTACTTTACTTGGGTCTTTTCTTTTTCAGGCCACTTTCTACTTCTACTCCGCTACATTTCAGAGAGAAATAGTGTACTTTTTATTCCACTACATTCATCTGACAGCTTTAGTTACTAGTTACTTTACACATTAAGATTTTTGCACACAAAACACATATAAATATATATATATATATATATATATATATAAACTGCCCAACAATATAATGACCTACAAGTCCAGCTGAAATGATTAGACCATTAAACACACAACTGTTTGGATCCTTTCCACTTTTTTCTGCATTGAATACTTTTACTTTTAATACTTTAAGTACATTTCCCTTAAAGTGCTAATATTATGCTTTTGGGCTTTCCCCCTTTCCTTTATTGTGTCATATATCTTTTTTGTGCATGATATAGGTTTACAAAGTGAAAAAGCCCAAAGTCCACCCCAAAGGGACTTACCATCTCCAACAGAAAACACTGTTCACCAACTGCTCCAAACAGTTCTATTGTAGTCCAACCTTTACTTCAGAGACAAACATGGTCACTTTGTAACACACGTTATAATGCTCGCCTAGCTGCTAGCGTGGCACGCCCTCATACTCTGCTTCTGACTGGCTAGTAGTCCTTACCTAGCTACTGCGCATGTGCGACTCCCAACAAAGATGGAACAGAAGTGAGATGCCTAACTCTGTAGCTAAAACGGAGAGCTCAACACACAGGGGGAAAAGAGGAGCTGCAGCAATGTGCAGTAAAACAAAAATATGGTGTTTTTTGAAAATTAAACCATGTAAACCTATTCTGATATAACCTCTAAATACAATTATGAACCTGAAAATGAGCATAATATGAGCACTTTAAGTAACATTTTCAATGCAGGACTTTTACTTGTAACAGATTATGTCTACAGTGTGGTATTGGTACTTTTACTTAAGTAAAGGATCTGAATACTTCTTCCACCACTGATATATAAAACAAGCACTTTGCATTATTATAAAACACAAATCATTTTACAATCCAGTTGCAGTTATTATCACATGCTATTAAACACATGACATCTGAAAGTGTTTTTTCAAAACAAAAGTTCGGACAATTCTTTCAACATTTCACTGCTGCTCTTCTTTTGGGGCCACATGAATAGTAACAGTGATACTGTAACCGATTGAAGATAGCTTTAAACCACCAAGCCTATATGCTGATCCTTCAACAACTGATATGCAAGCAGACTGCAAACTAACAGCTGATTTCTTCAACGATGGTCCCGAGAACAGCCTTAACACACTCTGACACAGGCTCATCTGAAGTTGCGTCTTCACAGTTCTCCTCAATGGCAGCTGAAACAGCACCGGGATTAAATGTTTCAAGCGGTATCTCTTCTGTAATTTCATCTTCAATTGTCTGGAGGAGGACGACCAGAATGTTGTTTTTTAATTCAGGCTCCCCAGAGACGGCGTGGGTGGAATCAGTTGGCGCGTCGGCTGGGGCGACGTTCTCCTCTACGAGTTCCTCTTGGACTGAAACGCAAGGCTCCGACTCTTCCGGGGCATCCGTTGGCGGCACGTTTGCAGCTTCCTCAGCTATGTTTTCAGTAACGAGGGGCACAAAAGTTCTTGCAGTGATCACGTCTTCTTCCAGGGGGATGCCGTCATCCACTGCAGGCTCCGGAGGAGTGATGGCAATGGATTCAAATTCTAGAGAGAGGGCGTCGATCGCTGCCTCCAGTGTCAGCTCGGCGTCGTCTTTGACAAAGAAAGGACTTAGTTCTGCTTCCTCAAATGTGTCTTGTCCCACATAACTTATCGCGTCTACCCCGACCTCGGCGTTCTCATCTGAAGTCACAACTTCCTGCATCGATTCAGTATCTTCAGGAAGTTCCTCGATGATGATAAAGTCAGCGGCAGGAGCCTCCACAGTGATCATTTCTTCCTCAGGACATCTATCACACTCCCACTCATCGTCGAGTTTTTCTTGTTCACGTATTCCCTGTATACCCTCAACTGCAAAAGCATCATCGGCGGAGACCTTTTCATGGGCAGATTCCACCCTAACTAGACGGACTGGCACCAGAGGGACAGAAAGTTCCTCTACGGGCATGTCTTGGTTCACAGGTGTGGAGTTAGGCTCCTCACGAACAACCTCCGAGATTGCTTCCATCGGCGTAGTCGCTGGCTCTTGGCCTGGGGAAGGAACGCCATTTGCTCCGCTGGCCTCAGGAGTCGCAGCGTTAGACTCAGGTTCAGCGGTTTTAATCAGCACTGCATGGGCTGACATGTCTCCAGCTCGTTCCCCATTGTCTTCAGTAATGACTTCATCTGCACTCCGGTCTGAGGTGTTTACAGCCGGAGAGTCAGTGGATTCTGAAATAGCGGTGAAAACCACCTCAACACTATCTGCCGCCACCTTAGGAAGGCTGTAAAAGACCTCCAATGGCACAGGTTCCTCAATGTTATTTTCCTCTGCGTCTATTTCATCTTCTATGATTGATTCTTTTGGGTTCGATTCTGGTTCTGCAGCAATTTCCAGCTCCGTTTCCTCACGGCCATTCACGACCTTTTCCTCAGGTTTGTAGTTTTCAATGCCAGTAACTTCTGCCCATTCCGCTCTGTACACGTTCTCCATCACCATTTCTTCACTGATGTTCCCAGCGGTCTGGTTGTCCCGGGGCTCATCATATGCGGTGTCTTCAACAGCCTCCTCATCCATGACAAAGGATGACACTGTGGTGGTTGTATCATCATCATCCTCACCGGTTTGCGTTGAAATATCTGCTTGACTTCCTCCGTCCGTTTGCGTTGATGTTTCAGTTTTCGGTTGTGGATATTGGAAGTCCTCTCGGTGCACAGTGACGGTCACCGTGGCAGCTTCCTCTCCACTTGAGGCCGACTCCTTTATCGTGAAAATCAACATTCGCGTTTAGATAAAATACACTTTGTTTGTTTCCGGGACACATATGCAAACCTTGTGCTCGATCACACTGTGACAGCAGACAAAGAAGAAAAATCTCTCAGTGATGTAATTGTTTAGTGATTGCAGAAATTATTTCTTTTACTTTTTTTCAATTTGTTTTTGGAATGGCTTATGTACTACTTAAATTGTCTTATTTGACTAACTAATAATCTAAGTAACTTCATGTAATTTGGCAGGCATATTGCATAATAGATTAGATCAAAACATTAAAGGATAAGAAATTATTCTATGTTCTCCTTACTGTCAACAAATCCCATGAGAAGACCAAAACCAACAATGTATTAGTCCCTTCTCTCAATGCTTCCTGACTTCCTTGCCCTGCTGCCTGTAGCACTTAGCCCAAAGATGTAAATCTTCAAAAATGGCTAAAAAATATCGAGTTTCATTTTCAAAAATTAAACTATAACTCTTTTTCTAAAAGATTCGGGCACTGTATGTTTTGGCAAATGCTACTAAAACAGGATTAAATACTGCATTCGTGACGGACTTTATTTTCATTTGTTGCTCTGATTATTTCCAACAGCAGGACAATGTATGTGGGATTGAGTCAAAATAAACTACATTGCCCATGTTCATCATAACGAGGGAACGTGTCACCCAGTGCAACAGTGAGGCTTTGGCGACCGAATGGGATTTGATGACAATGAGAGGAATATAGAATATCACATTGCAAAACAAACGCAGAAATGTGCACTCACCGGCTGTGGATTGGTGGCAGGAAGACTTAGATCTGTTTGATCTTCATTACCTTTCTTGACCTGGTTCTTATGAATGATGGTTTCAAGGATTTCAGGCTGAGTTGATTCTGTGGCGAGTTCTAAAGAGAGGGGCTCGGCATTTTGCTGGACTATGGTCTCAGTGTTAACTGAAAAAAACAAAAAAACAATCAATCTGTTGTCAACATGTGAACATAAGGGTTGGCAACATATGACTGGAATCTGTAGTTACCGAACTGACTGACAACCTTTTTAATAAGCAAACTAGCACAAGAAAAAAAAAATAGAATTGCTAGTTAATCTAGTTAGTTTTTTTTCATTTAGATCAAACTATTAGTTCTTCATAGTGTCAAAGTTCTGATGTCTGTATTGTGAAGTCCGTGTTGCAATAATTATTCTTATCTAACAATTACTTATCTGTGTGCATTTGCTTTGCCAAAAACGTTTACAGCTGTCACGACTATTAGATATCAGTCTTGATTTGAATGTTAAGCTCTTTGCATGTAACATTTAACTCATGCATGGTCGTGGAATAGTCCGTGAAGTAAACATGGGCTAGTCAGTGCTAGATAGTGACATTATCTTTATCTCCAGAGTCAACATTAGCCCTTAGACAAACTTAGGTGCCAGTGGGAATCCTACGGCACTATTGTAACTGCAGAGAAACAAACCACACCATGACAGGTCGAATAATCGCTCCTTGTCAATGTCTGAGACTACGCCTATAGTTTAAATTAAAAGCCTCAATGCACTGTCCAGCTGTGAGTCACTGTGTTTACAGAGCCTTATAAAAGTCCAAAGGACTAATCCAACATAAACATGGAAAGATCATCTGATTTCGTCTGTCAGAGACTGACTGAGTATTTCCCCATAATGTAAGATACGATGTAACAGAGATAAAGAACAGTAAAAAAATAAGCTACAGGGAAAGGGAATTTTTGGGGTACCCTGCTGAAAAATATGGCTCAGTCTTTGATTTATTGCATGTCATCCCTTCTCTCCGTCTCTCCGTCAGCTGTTCTGATAAAAGGAAAAAGCCCTAAAAAAGTATCTTTATAAAAAGTCTAATCTTCCTCTCATCCTCAGATTTTCCAAAGTTAGAGAAAGGAACTTCATAGTGACACTGTATCTGCATGCATAGCCTATATTTCATATTCCCAGTTAAATCATTATCATGTATTAGAAATAATTAAAAAAAATCTCTCTCACCAGCAATCTCCAATCCATTAGATGTGATGTTTGCAGAGAGGCCGTTCACTGATCCATTACCATGCTTCCCAGGAATATTCCCATTCTAAAAAAAGATAATAAAGACATATAGGTATGTGTTAGCGCTACAACATTATTTACAGTGGGGTACATTTCAACAGAAACACAGATTTTGAAAATGAACCTGAGAATAATCCTGCATTTTGAAAATACTTAAGAGGGATCAAACCTCTGATCCAAGAAGCAACTAACATCTACTATTCCATGTGCGCCGTACCACTGATTTAGAGGACGCAAAGTTGTAGATACTGCAGGTACAGTCATGTGAAAAAATTAGGACACCCATGCTAAAGTTGACTAAAAAGAGGAATAAAAAAATCATGTTTGTTCTTCCTTAAAATACAGTTATTTATTATCCTTAAAATTCCAGTTATTTTATGGATCCAGGATACTATGCATCCTGATAAAGTTCCCTTGGCCTTTGGAATTAAAATACCCCCCCCCCCACACACACACACACACATCATCACATACCGTTCACCATACCTAGAGATTGGCATGGTTTTATTTCAGTTAGCCTAATAGCTGGTTTGATTTGCATTGAGAGATGTTTTTATGGAAAGTACCCCATGCCATTCTCTAGGTATGGTGAAGGGTATGTGATGATGGGGGGGGGGCTATTTTAATTCCAAAGGCTAAGGGAACTTTATCAGGATGCATGAAATAACTGGCCTTTAAAAATAAAAAATCTGCCTGCCTCTATGGGAATTTAACATAGGAGTGTACTTACTTATGCCCCCTGTATTTTAAGGAAGAACATTTATTTATTTACGATACATTCTTCATTCACAAAGAAAATTGGTGCCCTTAAAGATTGGATTTTTCCTCTTTTTTTAATTAAGGCATTAAGCTCAATTTCCAAAAGATGATTTTTTTATTCCTCTTTTTAGTCAACTTTAGCATGGGTTTCCTAATTTCTTCACATGACTGTATATAGCATAACAGGTTTTGTGTGTAACTTTTCATAAAATTGTTACCTCGGTCAGCTCCGCGTTCTTGGAGTTTTCGTTCCCCATGTTTTTGCCTAGTCGAGACCTTCAGACGCAGGCTTTTCTACTGACATTCAACTGAAACAAAAAGAAGAAAAAAAAAATATGGTTTTGTTATGTTGTATAAACAAAAAAAGATGTACTGCAAATAATGACAACACTTCTTTGAAGTGATAGAATCTGTACATCTGTTCATGCATTAGTTTGGCGTCGTCTTAACTTTAGTATCCTTCAAATAGCTTACCTTGTTACACCTCTGCAAGTCAAGCAAGTGATATCCTCCTGAAAAAATACAGCAATAGTCTGTCACCGTGTCAGAGAGATGTGCTCGCTGCTCCAACTGTATCAAACTGTGTGTATAGGCGGTTAACAGTGTGTATACACAGTGTGCGTGTGTGCTTTGAAATGGGTGGGACTGTTTTTAAGTAATCAATTGGATTTCTTCCTGTGAAGAGCCCACTATCCGCCCAACAGAGTGTTGGTGCTCTTTAATAAAAGCTCATGATTAGCTCATGGTAATCTTTCTCTTAATTCTCTGAAAATAGACTGACATGATCATAATGCGGTTGCACTCTAATCGGTCACACTCTGATAAGGCGCTGCAGCGCACTTTTGTTGACAAATGTAGCTGTGAAGTTACAGGATGTGTATTAAGGATATTGGCCTGGCACTCTAGCACACGGCAAAAACAGAAATAAATATGTTTGCACTCAGGGGCGTAGCACAAAATTCTGGGCCATGGAGAAAGTCATTCTCTATGGGCCCCTCCCCGCATCCACAGCTATTCATTCTAGCATCTTTTTGGGCCCTCCTCACATTAGAGCCCTGGGTACTCAGTCCCATTTCCACCCCCAGTCCCACACCACTGTTTGCACTTACAACCCTGTTGTATTAATGTGCGCATGTCAATATGATCAGAGTTTTTACAGATTCAGTGTTTGTTAATAATAAGACAATTGAGAAAAATAATCAAACTGACATGTGCCTTACAATATCTACTGCATTTCTTTGATAATATGTGGTTAAAAAAAGCTTTCCTGAGTTGCAAAGAGCAATTATGGGCTCCATTATCACAGCTAATCAAGGCATACAAATAGCTCTGTAATGAAATCATCTGTCTCTGAAGACTTCCACACGTCTTTGAGGGCCTTGTCAATGCATCATTACAAACGGGCCTGTCTGAGAGGCGTTAAGGGATCAAAGCCAAATTGACTTTTTATTTATCAAGTGATTTCTTCCTTCTTTTATTATTCTCATCTTTGTTTTGTTTTGCTGCTTTTGTGAATGCGTGTGCTATGATCATGCTGACAAAAGCCTTGTTATGCTAATCAGCCAATCCAGACATTATAAACTTTTGATTTACCAAACAACTGCAAACCAATTGTTAAAAAAAAAAAAAAAAAAAATGAGCAGTATCTATTGATTTTATTATGTCAAGGCTTGGAATCCATGGAGACAATGTCTCAATTGTAGCCTATGGGCCTGCACATTGAGGTGGGAGTTGGATTCCCCTGTTTGGATTGTGCATTTTTGACTTCATGCAAGGCCCGCCTGAGCGACCTCAAGCAAAGTCTTCATGATGTAACAATGCATATGCACTAGATTTACTACTAGATTTGTCAGTAGCACACCACCCTTACAAAAAGCCCACTGATTGTAAGACTAGTAGGAAGAAATGGCATATCAAGATGAAGTCAGAACTATATGATTTCCGGTTATTAAATACAACAGCTCTTATATATCTGCAGCTATAGTTTAAATTGGATGACTAGTGCTCTAGCTTTGCAGATGTCTTCAGTAAATATTTGAACTTGGGTGCAGTACTGTTTGCTGTAGATAAATTGACAGAGCAGCAGTTCCGGTTGATACAATAACTTGTTGGACATATTGTAAGCACATTTTATAAGAAAACGAATGCCAATAATAATAAACCAAACCGGCTGGATTTTCATTTACAGTGCACCTGATACATTTGGCTTGAGTGTTTAGCTGTAATGGAAGGACCATGTTTGATGCCACAATATATTACCTTTTTTTTTAATTATTATTTTAAAAGCAGGCGTGCCGACGAGGGACAACCAGAATATGTGTTTAAATGGACAAAACTCAAAACATTTTACTGTCATCTTTGACTGTCATTCTGTAAAGGGTTTCCGCCCCGCTAGGTGGCGATGAGGCCATACTGTTCTGTGGAGTAACTGCAGTCTATGTGCAGTCGAGGAAGCCGAGATGGCAGCCACCATGAAGGGACCTGTAAGTATTGAATTAATATTTGTTGTATTCGTTCTTGAGTTAGATACACTCCGTTGCAGTCACTTATGGATATTCAAATAAAAAACAGTAGAGATGTATGTTGGGGGGGGGGGAGGAAGCCACAGTTGCCGGTGCCAGTAATATACAAATCATGGTCACGCCCTCGTGTAGCTAGCTCATGTCAACGACAACGTTAGTAGCTAGCGTAATGCTAACGTAACATTAGCTAGATGTATCCTGTGTTTAAAGTTAATCCACCGAGGGTCCTGAGAAATTACTAGCCTAATGATGATGATGATGATGATGATGATGATAACAACCAGCTGAACGAGGTCTGTGATAGTTGGCAACGGTGACTGACAAGACACTACCGTTACTCAAGCTGTCGTCTTGTCTAGCTATAGCTTGCTAGCTAACGGTAGCTAGCTAGCTAATGTGACCATTCATATTAATTCTAAAACGTAGCTAGCTAGTGAACCAACTGGATTTTGTCATGTTCGGTTTATGTGGTCTACTTAAACCAGAGATACACAGATCAATTTTACTTAAGTAAAAGTAGCAATACCACAGTGAAGAAATATTCTGTTACAAGTAGTACAAGTCCTGCATATAAAATTGTACTTAAAAGTACAAAAGTATTAGCAAAATTAAAAGTACCGAAAGAGTACTCATTAGCTATGCAGAATGGCCGGTTTCAGAATAATATGTATTATATTAGTGAATGATATTTATTGATGCATTCATGTGTCCATCACTTTAACGTTGCAGCTGTTAAAGGTTGAGCTAATTTGAACTACTCATCTTATAATTATAGATTATTAATAATAATTATTAATAATAATTTCCTTCTGAATTGCAGTGGACTATAAATATTCCAGTTTAGTAAATTACTTTGTTTGACACTGACAGTGCATATTAATAACATTTCTGAAAATATGCCAGAGTTGGCTCATTTTCATCTGTAGTCCCCAGCAGGCAATAGTTAAAGTGCTCATATTATGCTCATTTTCATATTCATAATTGTATTTCGAGGTTGTGCCAGAATAGGTTTACATGGTTTAATTTTCAAAAAACACCATATTTTTGTTGTACTGCACATTGCTGCAGCTCCTCTTTTCACCCTGTGCGCTAAGCTCTCAGTTTCAGCCACAGAGTGAGACATCTCACTTCTGTTCCATCTTTGTTGGGAGTCGCACATGCGCAGTAGCTAGGTAAGGACTACTAGCCAGTCAGAAGCAGAGTATGAGGGCGTGCCACGCTAGCAGCTAGGCGAGCATTATAACGTGTGTCACAAAGTGACCATGTTTGTCTCTGAAGTAAAGGCTGGACTACAGTAGAGCTGTTTGGAGCAGTTTGTGAACAGTGTTTTCTGTTGGAGATGGTAAGTCCCTTTGGGGTGGACTTTGGGCTTTTTGTTTTCATTGTAAACCTATAACGTGCACAAAAGAGATATAACACAATAAAGGAAAGGGGGGAAATGCCAAAAAGCATAATATGAGCACTTTAAAAGCACAGATGCTAGAATAAAAGCATTGACAGTACAATCAATGATAAAAGCAATGTAAAATATGCAGATACAAACAATCTGCACCAGAAAGACAGCTCTTATAACATACAGAATGAACAGTTGCATGACAACAAAATGTTAGGCCCAGTGAAGTGTGGCTATTAAGTAAGTAAATTAGTAAAGTACAATTACCTCAGGATTGTACAGTACTTGAGAAAGTGCACGGAGTTGCCGTCCACCACTGACTTTAAGCACAGCTTTAACTGTTTTCCTCTTGTTTGCAGGGAGTTGAAGATGTGAATGTTACTTTTGAAGACCAACAGAAGATCAATAAATTTGCCAGGAACACGAGTCGGATGACCGAGCTGAAAAATGAAATTGAGGCAAAGAAAGTAAGCGCCGTTAATATCACACACTCAGGGTTCACTGTCTGCTCAGCTGAGTTTACAAAAGTCATATTTTTCAAACATTTTGGATAATCATGGGGTTCATTGGGAATAATATAATTGTGTTTAGACCTGATACTGTGTCTCTTAACTGACATAGGATAATGTACCTCACTTGCAACAGTCCTGTTTTCGTGTGGATTGAAATGTTGCTTTTTAAAACTTTTGTAAGGAAGTGTTGGGTAAACTTAATGGCCATTTTGGAGGCTGTAGTTTGTGGTGCTGTTGATTTTAATATGATAAACTGAGAGGTGTCTGCGTTGCGTGCGTGCGTGCGTGCGTCAGAGCTGAGCCCCGTTCTCTGTGAAAGATGCAGAGAGGACCGAGAAGCTTGTGCTTAAGCGCTCTGAC
Organism: Perca fluviatilis; assembly: GCF_010015445.1. Lineage (NCBI taxonomy): Eukaryota > Metazoa > Chordata > Actinopteri > Perciformes > Percidae > Perca > Perca fluviatilis. Next base: position 9,203,187 of record NC_053116.1, read on the forward strand.
GGACCGAAATTTGGCACCGATTTGATTTACGCATTGGTCCTCGGTAATTAGGGCTTTGACTCCGAACTTCGTTATTCAAATACCATTCGAATATTAAAAAAAATTATATTCAAACGAATATTAGCCAGCCCTTAATATTCGATCCTGTTATGGGCATTATTTTTTGTAAATGCGTTTGCTTGTAAACGTTGTTTTCAGTTCAGATTCCGAGGCTTTTTCACGCATTTCAAAATGTAACTACACGTCGCGGCGACGCACGTCTCTCGGCCGTGGCTCGGTAGCGGTGCATTCCCCCCTAATCCTCAAAGAAGGCTGGCTGGCCCAGGGCCAGGCCAGGCCAGGCCAGGCCAGGGCCAGACCAGCTCAGCGGCGTCTTTCTCCCGTCGCGTTCCGCTGTCTCTCCTACCTACACCGGCGCCGCACCCTGTCCCTTCTCCCCTTCCTACCTGCCAGTGCTGCTGCACATGAGGAGAGAGCACAGAGGGGGGGGGGGCTGCTCCTCAGTCACACAACAGAAGAGAGAGGAGACTGTTTCGGCGGCCACAGGAGAGAAATACATGGCGTGCTCGCTGGACAATACTGGCGACTCTTTTTTTTATTTTACAGAAAGTCGCTGTCTTTTCTACAGAAAGTCGCCAGATTTGTCGCTAGTCGCTTTTGTGGAAGAAAAAAAAGTCGCTAAGTTGACAACACCGCCCACACACACTGGCTCGACGTATACACCAGCACACGAGTATAAACCAAAGACTGTTACAGTCTATGGTATAAACATCAGACCACTTGCGTAGGCTACGGTGAAAGCTCCAAACTTCCTGTCGAAAGCATACTGTTTGTGTCCAACGGTAGACTACAGAGAAAGTGTCCAGGGTCTGACTTTTGATATATATTTTTTAAACTGAAAGCATTTAATGGTCAAAATATTATTAATAAATATTTGAATATTAATATTAAGAAACAAACGAACTTCGAATATGATTTTTGGGCAAAAGTCAAAGCCCTATCGGTAATACCTGCGGAATTCTGTACTTGTGTACCGATATATCACGGGACAACTTTTAACCCCGACGAGAAATATCGTGGGGCGAGAGCTCGTGGGGCGAGAGCTCGTGGGGCGAGAGCTCGTGGGGCGAGAGCTCGTGGGGCGAGAGCTCGTGGGGCGAGAGCTCGTGGGGCGAGAGCTCGTGGGGCGAGAGCTCGTGGGGCTCTGCGGAACCGTCTGCTCTACTGATCTCAGGCGAACGGTCAGCCGCTCTCTCTCCCCTCTGAGGCTGAACAACTGGAACAGACAGCTACAGTTTATCGAAAAATAGCGTTGGGCACACTGACTTTGATGAATTTACTGTTTATCAGACCCCAGATGAGACAAGAAGCTAACGTTAACGAACGCTGCGGTCCCGCTGCCGCCCCCGCTGCCGCCCCCGCTGCAACAAAAAACGTTACTGCTTAAAACGCTTTCCAGGTTAGTGGGGATGCATACCGCTCCAAACCAACATTAAAAACGTAGTAATCTTCCCTCAGCATTTAGTTTTGTTGCTAAACAAAACTAAACTTTGTTGTGTAAAATGAGTGGTGACGTAAAATCATCTGTGTGACGTTTATGTTTTCAGGTAACGTTACTGTTGACGTTCAAACAGGCCTGCGTGTGTGTTTTGAGAAATATCTTTATACTGTAAGACTATATTTATTTTATTTGTTATTTATATATATTTTAGTGTGATATTGGATGTGAGAAGAAGGAAATGGTTCTAACATTGCACTTTAGATGTGTGTGAATGTCCCACACCAGGAGTCATTTATATAGTTCTGTTTTATAGTGATCGATTATCTATTCAACAAATGTTCTATTAAAGAAAAGATAGAAAATAAATATTTGTGTGTGCCGTGTCTTAACTGCGTGTAAATAGGCTCGTTCGAGATGAGCTGCATCTCGCCTGTAATCGTTGCCCACGCGTGTGTGACGTCGGAGCGAGTCGGGATCAAGTCGGACACAAATCTAACCGGCATGCATTGGGCGGCGATCGCCGCTGATCGATTCTGCGCAGACCTGGCTCATCTCCAATGAGCCTATATACTGCTCATGCACACACATTCATTCTCCCTTGTGGGGGGAGGGACTTAGGAGACCGTTTTGGGCTTTAGCGGAAAGGTGGGAGGGACTGAGAAGTAGGGTTGGGTACCGAAACCCGGTTCCACTATGGTACCGGTTCCTACCCAAACGGTAGTATTCAAACCGGATTAGAACGCGAATTTCGGTTCCGACTGAAATATTTTCCCTCTGTCGCTCTGGACAGCGGCAGACTCTTTTTTTTTCTTTCTCCCTTTTCTGCCGAGTGGCGCACGTGCCCGCTCGCGGTGTGAAGCGCGTGTCCGCGCTATTCCCCCGACATGGACTCTACAATCACTGCTGATAGATGGCTTTTTGTACACGCTCTGAAACGGACGTAAAAATATCACCCTTTCTCTGTAGTCTACCGTTAGCTAGCTACCGTAAATGTAGGCTACTTTTAAAATGGCATATTTTCCCTCTGGGCTCACCAAAACAGACGTAAAAGCATATTAACCATTCACTGACTGCACATGATCGCTAGTAAACATATTACACTTGCTCTGCTAGTCTATCGTTCAAGATAAGACCCTGTAGCCTGGTGGTGGGGGAGGCGAGACATCCATCTTCGTCCGCTTATCCGGTATCGGGTCGCGGGGGTAGCAGCTCCAGCAGCCTCCCCAAATTGTCTGCCCTTTCAAACTCCTACCTGGGTGTGTACAGACCTCTTGGACACGTCTGAGAGAGTGTTCTCCTATGCAGTAGGCCTACATGCCATAAGTCAGGAGAGGTGTCCTATCTTGCCAGAGAAGGCAAATATGGTCATTTTTCTGCAAAAGAACCGCTAAAGTTTGAAGCTGGTTGGCATACCAACTCAACAACATTTATTTTGTTGTTACTTGTTAATAGTGTAACTGTTATTTGTTAAATTATTGTAGTTCTGTGTTAGGTGACTTAGGTTTACTTATTATATATTTAAGTACTTTAAAACGTTAATATATTGTTACATTTAAATAATTTTCAATAAAAAAAAAAAAAAAACTCCATAAAAAGCCTTTGTTTTATGTCATTTTTCAGTTTTTCAAGAATCGGTTTAGGAATCGTTTAGGAATCGTTTAGGAATCGTTTTAAAAGTACCGGTTCGGCATCGGAATCGTAAAAATCCAAACGGTACCCAACCCTACTGAGAAGTTGTTGATGTTCCAATTTCTTTGGCTATGTCCTGGATCTTCACAATCCTACCTACAGCACCTTTAAGTGGGGTCTGAAGTGCAATGCAAATGCTAAATCAGTGTTTCTGAAATGGGGGTACTTTAGAGTACTGCAGGGGGTACGTGAGATTTTTTTCAAAATGCTAATTTAAAAATATGTCATGCATACTGTAATTCATAAAATAAATATATTTAGTGATGATTCTAAACATTTGAAGTATAGCATTTAAATGTTCAGTTACACCGTTGTTTAGTGAATTTATTATTGACAGCGCTTTATTGCACCACTTTTTTTCTCTAACAAATATGTTTTGGGCTGGTCAGGGGCTTCTTGGCTTAAAAAACAACAGTTCAAAGGGGGTAGATTACTGAAAAAAGTTTGAGAACCACTGTGCTAAATTACTCATACTAACTTGTTAACAGCCCACATTGAGATTAACGACCTGCTAATGTCTCCCTTGCAGAAATCGCTGCAGAACTTACAGGATGCCAGCGATGACCTAATGATGTTAGACGACGACTCTCTGTTGATCCCATATCAAATCGGCGATGTCTTTGTCAGTCACAGTCAGGAAGAAACGCAAGAGATGCTGGAGGCCGCAAAGGTAGGTTTCTTCTTCACACCTTTCCATACTCTTCAGATGTGTAATCATCCGTAGAAGGCCCTCGTTAAGCCTGTGGAGGAGAATTAACATCATGAAAGATTTAGAAAGTCATTTGATAAACAATGTGGCAAGTGTTCTCACAGTTTTTTTATTTTATTTCAACTAATACTTTTTGTCTTTGTGTCATCAAGTTGTGCTGCATTATAATATTTAGATGGATCTTTTCTTAACTCAGTTGGATTGAAACCAGAGCCGGACTACATGCTTTGTATTGAGTTTGAGTAGTTTATTTTGCACAAATTCCTGCCTCATAGCAAAATGAAGCCAGTGAAACATTGAGGTATGTGTAACTATCCTCTGAGCTTCCTGTTTTAAACAATGGGATTTACTAACATTTCTGAAAAGCCCCCATGATTGCCCCATTAGAGTGTATTTGAGATCATAATAATAACAACGCATTTTTTAATTTAAATAGCGCTTTTTACAACGCTCAAGACACTTAACAGAGTTTAGAAAAAGAAATCCACAATTAAAAGCAGCTCGAAAGGGCGCCCGGAGAGCTCAGTTGGTAGAGCGGGCGCCCATATATAGAGGTTTACTCCTCGACGCAGCGGGCCAGGGTTTGACTCTGACCTGCGACCAGCTGTCCCTTTCAAATAAAGGCCTAAAAATGCCCCCCAAAAATCATCTTTTAAAAAGAAGCAGCTCGAAAAAGGCGAGTAGCTGCTGATGAGAAACGTTATAATAAAGTCTAGGTTGTAAAACAACCAACAAAATCTTAACTCATGTCTCAATGTGCATGAAGCCTTAAGTGTTATTAATAAGTATTCATGTTATGTTCTCACAACAGAATCCTTTTCAAATGAAAGCATGTGTCCCTGTTGCGTGCTGGTTTTTATTTATTTATTTATATATATATATTTTTTTATAAAGAACTGGATTTAATTGAAAATCAGTTTCTTCAGAAAGAACAGTAAGAAAAGTCCTGAAAATAAAGGTTTTAACATGCTTCATGCGTCTGTTCACACACTCTATGAAGTTATTGTTGCTGTGCTCTCCTACTTGTGCTTTCATGGAGAGAGCTGTCGTGTTTTTTTTTTTGTTTTTTTTTTAACCTTTATTTATTCAGGGAAGGTTCACTGAGAGGCAGCCTCTTTTTTTTTGCAGGAACGCCCTGATCACATTCACACAGTTCCACATTCATACCTGGAAGCTGCCCAGAACAACCACAGTCTGATCTGCTGGCCACTGAGCAGCTCCACTGGAGCGGCACGGGGCGTAAAAGTGCACCCAAAACCTATCCGAGCTCTTTCACTGAGCGCATGGTTTGAGCAAAACTTATCATCGACAACACTACAGCCACATTTGGCTATAGTGTTGTCGATGATAACTTTTAGTGCCCGGTGAGATACGGCTCAATGGGCCATTCATAACGGATTATTTTTTTCAGAAAAGAGAAGGCATGGAGTTTAACTGCAGTGAGTGCTTGGAGTGGAAGGTAGAAACTAGCTTAATAAACGCGCGATTGTTCTGTAAAGCACTTGTAGAGTCAATATAATCTGAGTCGGGCAGCAAGACGCTCCGCTTCTGAGACTCGCCCGGTGTGGTATGGCGCGCCGCGGCGGAGGACGAGACAAAACGGCGGCGCAGCAAATCGCAGTTACAAATCACAATTGCACAAAGAATAATCCGTAAATCTGACAAAGGGTGCGTTTATTTGTGATGCAGATTGGAATCAGGTGTTTGGCATGTGTATACAGCAGGAGATCATGCCACAATGTGTTGAATGAAAAAGTGACACAATCGCCAGACTTTTTCAGATTTTTTTGTAGTTTGTAGCCAAAGTGAAAAACGCAATGGAATTTTTTTTTTTCTTTATTTTTAATCATCAGTTCCTTAAAATGCATTAATTCCCAAACTTTATTCATATTTGGAGATAGCAGTCTAGACCCATAACTGCATTGCAATTCAAAAAATATTTTTACACCCATACAGTGTATTTTGTCTTTTATGAGTTGAACTACATATATTTTTTTAAGTTTATATACAGGTTAATGCATTTGCTTGTATGTCACAAATGTAACTTATTTTAGCAAAATTGAATTAACTGTGATGACAACAAGACTCCAGACATGAGAGTGGTATTGATCTTCTCATCTAACTCTTACTAAGTAGCCAATAGCACCATTCACAAAATGTAGAAGCATTCCTTTATATGTGCAGTGATAGTTTGTCCAGAGCACTGGAACAGTGAGAGACAGTCCAAAGCCGTTTGGGACGCTTGAGATCCCTCTTGGTGCACCTTTTGGGAGAAGAGCTGGCCAGTATCGGTGCCTCCGAGCTGCTGCACCATAGAGAAGGGCAGCCATTGGCCTTCAGATTGCACCTTGTCATCTGTCCCTTCCAGGATCTTCCTGTTTGTCCTTGTTAGGGCTGCACAATTTTCTTTTTATCGTCATCGCGATATCAACCGGCGCAACAAACGCATCACGAAAGACACCCTGAGATTTTTTTGTGAGTTGAAAGAAAATATCAGTAGAAAACTGCACTTTAAATGTAGAAAATCATTTTTTTCCAGTGGTGCCTTTTTATATTCAATTCAATGTTCAATTTGTTTAATAAAATAACCTTGTAAATGATTTCATTTTTTAAATTCAAAAGCACTTTGTTGTATTTTAGCAGAATACTGAAAGCAGCAGAAAGGCCGAACTGAGTAAATAGTAATATCTGTTTATCTGAAGTCATATTGTTATCGCGATATTCAACAACGTTATCCCGTATGGCATATTTTCCTCATATTGAGCGTCCCTAGTCCTTGTATCTGCTGCTGCTTCATCACACAGGGCAGGCCCAGGCTGATGGAATGACAAACGTGTTGCGAACAGCTCACTTTTCAACTCGTAATATATGCTGATTATAATTTAGTGCACATTTAATATACACAGCCTTATTTTTTCTTTTTTTTCTTTCCTCATCACATTTTCTCCTCCTGCCTTCAGAGTGTGTTATTATCGACTCACCTAGTGGGAGTAATTGATTTAAAACCAATTAATGGAAATGCCCGTCGTTGCATGCCTCATATGGGGAAAACTGTAGTGGGTTGTGGTGTAATTGGAGTTTATGTTCTGTAATCAGGAAACACTGGAGCAGGAGGTCAAAGGCCTTGAGGAACGAGTGTCAGCGATACAGCAAGTATTGGGTGATCTGAAGGTCCACCTCTATGCCAAGTTTGGTAACAACATTAACCTGGAGGCAGACGAAAGCTGAGCTGAGAAATGGACACTGACAAGCTGCCCCAACACGGACTTTTTCACCCAGCTCTCGTATCACATCCACCGAGTGTTTGCCAAACAAAAACGTCCAGTAGGACTCGGCACGGACGGCTTAGATTTGCAGCTTCTGGCTTTTGTTTGCACCTATGTTGTATGATTCTTCAGTTAAGATTTTGGCAAACCAATTCACAAGGACAACAAAGATTTGGAGACTAAATAAATGCCCATCATTTCTAACGTCTTTTAATTGGTCCCTTATTTAATGCTCATGTTGTTGTTTTTTTTACTCTGTCGAACAAACTAAAGTAAAAAAAATGAGAAACAAAACGTATTATAATAAATACAAAAAAAAAATCTGCTTGACCTTTATTCATAATTTTGTGGTGTTCATAATCAAATCAAGTTGATTAAATGAGTACCCTCTCTTACTGATCTACACGTTGTCTTTTACAAAGAACATGAAAATGAAAAGCTGAAATACCAATTTCATCTTCACTCAGAAATGGAGCGACAAACTGAGCCAACGTGCATCAGACAGGTTTTTTTTTTTTTTTTATATATAGATGCTTGAAGTATCTCTCAATCTGTGGCCATAATGTTTCTTTAGACATGATTTAGCACAGTGTGCATGTCTGTAAAATTGAGTTGAAGCTTAGCCATGAAATCCACAGAACTGTCTTAAAATACAAAGGCACAATTGAAACAACACAATAGGAAAGATGAGAGTAATATTTAAAACTACACAGATGTTTTTTGACCAAATGTAGGTGAGATTAAAAGAACCAGTGGGCGTGCTGGTCTTACAGGGAGGTGTGTTCAGGTGCATTCTTGGCGTATTTCTATCTTGAGGCAGCGGAAAGTGATTGTGCCATTGGTTGCTTGGTTGATCGATTGGTTTATTGCATGTTACGCCAAAAATACACCTATGAATTAATTATGACACAAAGTACAACCCCTTTGAACCATGCACCCGGCGCACGGGCCCTAAATGCACCTGTGCAAGGCGCTTCACGCCGTCCCCTTAGATCATTAAAATAGGGCCCTAATACTGATGCATCAATGTGAAGTGGAGCTAGTTAGAACTACTTTACACATAGTCACATAGTTAATCCTGTGGTTCCCAATCTAGCATTGAGATCCCTCTACAGTCACAAGATAAGTCTGAGGGGTCCTGAGATGATTATTGGGGTAGGAAATGAGAAAAAAACAACGTCCCCCACAATCTAACAGTATTTTTTAAATTTTTTTCTAATCTTTTGCTTATTTTTTTGATGAACTATTGAATAATTTGACTTATTTTGGCTTGGATAGTAATTGAAATCATCAATCGTGGGATGAGAGTTTTCTCTTTGCTGGAACTACTAACAACTCTTGGAGATCTTAAATGTGTCTAGACATGGGTTCACAATCCAAAAATGTTGGGAACCATTGGTGTAGTCTTTATTGGTGTAAAGTGTTATTTATAAGCTTATCACGTATGTCAAATAGTCTGAAAAGTAGCTAGTAACTATAGCTGTCAAAGAAATGCAGTGACGTACGTTATTTCAACAAGTATGTAGTAGCAGAGAATGGAAATAAGTAAAATGACTTCCCGAGATTGTCCTTAAATGTAAATGTAATTAGTTACTTTCCACTACTGGAGTATACTATACTATGTAAATCCTTTTGAAAAGTCATTATTGATCAAGTCTTTTTATTAAAACTAAACAAATGAGCAGTGCTCTTCCTGAAGGCTTTTCCCACACAAATCTTAGTGTGACTAATTATTCTCTTCCTTCAAATCTTTACACATCCTCACATGGCCTAGACAGATAAACTCATGAGTAGATCAAAGCTGTTGTTAATGGTCAACTTGTGAAACAAAGGGAGAGACAGTTATTTCCTGTGCACACATTAGATATATCATCAGGGCTTGTGATTCTTAACCCTTGTGTTATCCTCGTTTTTAAAGTTTTGTTTTATATCAGAAATATTGGTTTTATTCAACCAAATTGCTCAAAAATAACTTTGATGCATGGATGTACATTGTATGGATACAACATTCTTCGCAGGTAAAATGAATGATTACTTTCATTGAATTTTGGGTGGGTTTTATAGCATTTATCTTTACATGGTTTTAAAACAGTATCTAGACTAAAATATTGACATTAACCAATGCATTTATTGAGTTTATTTAGACATTTAAGTGTGAATTGCGGCCAACAGGCGTTAAATACAAATGCGAGAATAGACAAGGAGAGAGAAGGTAACAATAAACAGAACTCAATAGTTTGGCCAATTATTTAAACTTCAGGCCTACACTGTGTCAATATGTTCATATGCACTTCTTTCATAAACAAGATCTCCTGTTTCTGACACAGATATGACAGAACTCTTGGAAGATGCGAATCATTTCCACATCTGGTTTTATTATGGGTGGACTACTGAATGTGTCTAGAAACGTGTATTTTGTATTAGCGTAATTACCGTTGAAGCAACGCAGCAAATCAATCTGATGAATGGAAAAGTGCAATTAAAAGATTTCTTTTGTTCTTCTGTCAGAATTTCTTTGCCTTTCTAATCAGATCGTTCTCTAGATACGCTGGGTTGGTGGCTTCCACAAATAACAACAAATGCACAAACCTCATTAAATTGTGCCCTCAAGTGTGGCCTGCGCGAGCTAATAAAATATCTGAAAGGAAAAGAAACTGAGAGCTCGGAGTTATGGCAGACACCTCTGGAGGATCAAGATCTCAATTAACAAGTGTCTCCTCCCAGTAGGTTTGCTGCTGAGGCTTCATACAGTAGCTATGATTAAGAGAACCTCCACCCACACAGCCTCGTGTTTATGCACAGCTTGTTAAACCCCAGCTCAGAGGAACACACATGGAAATGACTGCACTTATTTCCCCGATGGCCTTATTTACTCTCTGTCTCTGTCCCCTCTCCCTCTCTCTCTCTCTCTCTCTCGCTATCTGTTCATTTCTGTCTGTCCTCTCACTCCCCTGCTTCCTTTCTAACACAGATATTTATCTTTGCAGTTAGAAAACACTTTGGCAGCTTTTAAATTGGTAAGATTTCCGCTGAAGCTGCCAGTATCACTCGTTTGTTAAATAAGGTGGGATGTAGCCTGCCAGAATGTGATGATTCATTGATTAGTGTTTTCATTTAATTACAGCTGTGTATTATCTATTAATATCTAAATATGACACAAGTAGGTCGTTTTCTACAATGAACTCTGTAGAACAGGGGTGTCAAACTCAATTTCACTAAGGGCCACACTGGAAAAAGACGCGTAGAGTTTATTGGCATGCTTTTATTTCATCGAAAAAGTAAAATATCTTTGACTCAATTATTGCATGTCCCATATAGTTTTCTCACTTACAGTTTGGTCCACATGAAGCCCTGAAAAAGGGAGCAAAAACATTCCAAAGCCATCCTAGAATTTAGCAAATCAAGCAAAACAATGATTACATTTTCTAAGTAGGCGACCTCTTTCACAGCCTGAATATGCAAACTCTCTGGTTCTGGGGGAATTTCTGAGTCTCAAAGTCGTCAAATTTGCCAAATTCTGCTTTGAGTGTCGCGTAATTGCAAGTTGAAAACCAGTTTCCCATGTTTTCGTTTTGGCACACAGCTAGGCGGGCCAAAATTGATTGTGAACCTAAATTGATATGCGGGACGGATCAGAATTTGCAAGGGGCCGGATTTGGCCCACGGGCCTTGAGTTTGACACGTGTGCTGTAGAAGGCTACTAAAACATTCACTGTCACATTGGGATGTAGAATGTGTTAATTTGGAGTCAAATAAAGCATATATAATTATGTTATATTCACTGGTTCTTTGAAGCTCAGGCTGACTGCAGTAACAGCAGAAACCAACCAGAGGGTGTCTCTGTCTCCCCAGTAATTTCTCAGTGAAAAATCAGACAGTAACAACATGACCTTTTTGAGATCATTGGTTACGGCTGCACATTGTAAATGTTGGAGAAATATGTCAAACATGTTTGCCTCATGGCTCCTGGATAAGAATTACGAATGTACATGTAGAGAAAATACAAATATGCAGAGGAATAATTGGAGGATAATAGGAGTCATACTACACTCAATGATTTGACCTCAAGGTCCAAAGTGTGACACGCCACGACCACCTTTTAAACAGTGAAGTGCGTCCAGTCATCCAGCAGTCAGTGCAGGTATCGCCGGTGGCTGGTGTCTTTCCACAAAGAGTTTGTGCACGCTTCATCATTTTCTGCACCGGTGCTACAGTGAAAAATTGTGTTTGCTCACTGTCTCTGTATGTTAGCCTAAATGTCAGGAGAGTCAACCCAGACGGTTTGAAAAATCCATAGCAGCCACAGCCATTCTTCATCACTTGCAGCTGTTCTTTCCCCCAGCCAGCTTCTGTTCATTACAAGTGAGGGGCAATCTCAAAAGCACAAGGAGACATGCTACATGTCAAAGGCCGTGCAATTCATATTGTGGCCATGAATAGTTAATAAATAACGTGCAGACAGTATATTGTTCTCTTGACGTTAGCATGGAGGTGTAGTTATTTTTTTTTTTTCTCTCCGCACTGGTCTTCAAGGGAACTCTGTCTTCTTTGAACAGCTCACAGGAAACATGAGGAAAGAGAGGAAGACGACATGCAACTAACACTGTCTGATCATATTTGAATTATGTGATATTATGTGTCTTAATAGAGTGTACACGATTTATCGATCGGCGGTAAATTAATCCGCAACTGCAGCTTCTCCAGTGTGAGAATTTACTGCTTTTCTCTTCGTTTTCTTTCCGTGTAAATTGAATGTCTTTTTGCTTTTGGATTGTTGGTCAGACAAAAAAAAAGACATTTGACGACGCCACTTTTGTTTCTGTATTTTCAGACACTTTATAGATAAAACAAATGGATTTTTTGCAAAATTGATCCACAGATGAATCAATAGTGAGCATAATGGTTATTTGCAGGCCTATTCTGGGACCGCTGGGCCACCTGGAAGCCCCTGTCTAGCAGACTTGAAAACCCAACTGAGTGTGTGAGTGATGCGACAGAATATGAGGGTCTTTAGCTTTGACAGCTGCAGCGCAATACATTATGAGCGAATGTCAAGTAAGCTATATCATGGGGATTAGGACGAGAAGCCTAAAATGCACAAAGCGAGATTGAGTGCAGTGAGGAGATGTGTGACGGGCTGTGAGAGGCAGCGATGCACCTGTGTGTACAAATGACGTGGATCGCTTAGGAAGCCGCGAAAGGGCACGCTGCTTTGCAGATGGACCAAAGGCCTGAAGCTTTTTGTGAGACTTTCCAGACTAATTAATTTCTTAATAATGCATTCCAATCCATCACTTCCTGTGGACAGGGACTCTGGATGTATGTGTGGAGGCTAAGCACTATGCTGGGATATATTCTGTCATTCATTTCATTAGTGTCTGTCAAGTCGATCAGCCAAGATAATAAAAGGCACAATTCCACTGCGGCAGAGTATGAATCATCTGAATGATGAAGATGAGTCTTTGTGTGGACTGCTCCCTCTGTTAGCAATGTGTGTGTGTGTGTGTGTGTGTGTGTGTGTGTGTGTTGTGTTGTGTTGTGTTGTGTTGTGTTGTGTGTGGCATCAGTTCAGCAATCGGGACTTATAAGTGCTTTGAAAACAAATTGCTGTCCCAGAGCTAACATCCAACGGTTTATTTAAAGATTTGTTTATCTTTCATTTATGAATTGCTGAATTGGAAATTAAAACGTTCACTCATGTATCACCCGGTCTCCGTCTAGAATGTCTAAAATGTGTGGGAGTCTGAGCTTGTAAGTTTCCATCAGTTATCTACTTTAATCAGTTGCCCCTAATACGTAGAGAAAATGACTTTAGAAAAGGCATTTCCATATCCACCATGGAACGATAGACAAAATAACTTACCATATGAAAGACAGTAGAATGCCTCCAAATATTTCCATGAATATCATTACCAAAGCCTAAATTTAAAGTCAGTAATATTTCAGAGACCTTGAAGAAACTGACACGTCAAACTGTTGAGTGACAAGTTTGAATTGCGCAATAACCCATTCACCAGAAGTGACGGACAACTTAAATCTTAACACATATATTTGCCTCTGATTAGTGATCTTACGTGGATTTTATGTAACCATTACATTTAGTCTACCATTTAAGCCACACTAGTGGTGAGAATCAAGGGATGGCAATGTCGGTCCGTCAGTCCACCACTTTGGTCCACACTAGAATATCTCAACAACTATTAAATGGATTGGCATGAAATTTGGTACAGACATTTCAAGCCGGTCCCACTCCCAACTTGTCAACAGGATGAATGGACCCTGAGACGAATAGCTGTGGCTTCGGTCAGAGCTAATGCGGATCCGAATAGATGAGAAATGAGAAAACATACTGACGCTTGGTCAGTGGCACTCAGCGCCAGATACCGACGCGTCTATATGGGACGCACGGGCAGAGCAGCTGCTCCACCGCAGCACTGTAAGATGACGCAGTATGAAGAGCGACAGTAGTTTGGGTGGTGGATGGGTCAAACAACACTGGACTTTCACCCAAGAGGCTGGGTTTGTGTCCTGTTCATGTCCCCTGTCTCACTTACATGTACATCTTTTAACCCCACCCATGATCTTTTCCTAACCCTAAGTGGTGTTATCCTGCATGGTGAAAAATGACGCCAAGGGGTTCTGACCAGGCGTCATTATTTAACAAGTTGGGAGTCAGAATGTGTTTCATGTGGAGATTCATGTTCCCAAGAGGATTAAGCCCAATGATGTTAGTGATCCCAGGACTTTTCCTCTATCCCTACAATGAGGTTGACATTTTTTGTTTCATTTCGTTCCAATGTTTCACAACAACTATCTGATGTATTGGCGTGACATTCAATGCAAACATTCATGGTCCCCAGATGATGAATCTTAGTGACTTTGGTGTTTCCCAGACTTTTATTCGGTTGGTACATGAGGTTGACATTTTTAGCTTTTACTGAAATCTTTTAAAGGTCCCATGGCATGAAAATTTCACTTTATGAGGCTTTTTACCATTAATATGAGTCCCTCCAGCCTGCCTATGGTCCCCCGGTGGCTAGAAATGGTGATAGATGTAAACCGAGCCCTGGGTATCCTGCTCTGCCTTTGAGAAAATGAAAGCTCAGATGGGCCGATCTGGAATCTCCTCCTTATGAGGTCATAAGGAGCAAGGTTACCTCCCCTTTCTCTGCTTTGCCCGCCCAGAGAATTTGGCCCACCCATGAGAAAGAGAGACATCATGGCTTTCAAACGAGCTAAGTGGCAGTTGGTCACATACACAGTATATAAAATGGACCAACAGATCCCGTTGCTCTGGACGGAGACCAGTGAAGGCTATTAGAAGCACTTTTCCGGTGGTGGCTGAGCGTTACTGCGCAGCCTCCAACTGAGAGAGAAGACATAGATGTGACGTGAGCAACGTGTCTGAAAGTTGGAAGTCTTCTGGTAGCTGTGCCAAGAGAAATCTCAATCATTCCCAATCTTGCAGAGACGGAGAGCGTAGGTATATGTAAGGAGATAACATGGGCAAGGGCTAATTATTGCTAACTAACATGCTAGTTAACATTAGTAATTATTCTTAAACAGCTTATGTGAGGCAAAACTGCCTGCGAGCTTCTCCTGACTATACGGTAATTCCTCTACTGTGCGACAGTAAGTCGCGTGGTTATGACACAATCGTTAGCCTATTTTTACAAAAACGTCTGCTACGGAGCCATAATGTGAGATACAAGGTAATGGAGCCTTTTATACATTGTTGTGTTTCTTTAGAAATAAACAATGGACAAATAGAGTCTTTAAACGCTTCAGATGTAAAGTTATTCACTGTCAAAGTGACGTCAAAATGAATGGCAGTCAATGGGATGCTAACGGGAGGTGATGGCTCGGTAGCATCAAAATGGCGCCAAAGGAGCTATGCGTTCCGGGGAGAGGCTTACCCCCTTGGTTGGTCAAGGCCACACCCCCACCCTCCACCTTGCCCCCCCCCTCTCTTCTTCAATATCATTTAAAGCTACAGACACAGAAATGGCACATCCTAAGGAAAGCTCATTGTGGGACTGGCTCTAGTGGCTGTAATTCTGCACCAAGGCTGAATTTCAGTAAAGAGACTTTTAGATACAGTATTAGGGGACCACTGAAGCCTATATAAAAGCTTCCAAAAAGCAGCATGTCATGGTACCTTTAACAACTATTGGACAGATTGTCAAGAAATTTTGTGCAGACATTCATGGTCCCCAAATGATTAAGCCCAATGATATTGGTGATCCCTTGACTTTTCCTGTATGCCTCCATAAGGTTGACATTTTTGTTTTTTACTGAAACATCTCAACTACTGGATGAATTGGCATGACATTTGGTGTGGACATTCACGTTTCCCTCAGGATAACAGATAAGTTTGGTAATCCCCTGACTTTTTTTTATCTTGCACCATCATCTGGTCAACATTTTAATTTGGCCCATACTTTGGTTTATGACTAAATACCTGCAAAACTAATGGCATTCCCCTAATGACAAAGCTGTACTTTGTGTTTAGGTAAGGGATAATGTAGAGCGAGCGGGTCATTATTTTGAATTAGAACCCTGACAGGCGACGGGGTGAATCAGCCTGAAGTGCTTCAATTCGCAATAATGACCGGCTCACTCTACATTATCCTGCTTATTACACAGCTTATTACACGGCTGCTAATACAGAGAATACCTGCCGGTGACGCCTGTGTCCCGGCTGGGACGGTTAACTTTACGGCTGAAGAGCACGGCTCTCCGGTGTATGAGCTCTATATTAGCACAAATATTGATTTAAAAGTGATTTTATTGATTTAAAAATGGTCTGCCAGAGTATATGATCAGACCTTCATCCATGGCAACGGTCTTTTATACTTAGCAGCGGTCTGTTATACATAAATAGCAGACTGCAGAACTCTGTGATTGACCAATCAGAATTAAGTATTCAACCAAGCCGGTTAATAATGCTAATAAACAGATGCTAACATGCTAAACTAAGGTGTGGACAATGGCAAACTTTAAACCTGCTCAAAGCATCAGCAAGTGAACATCATTGTGAGCATATTACAGTAGCTTGCGGACGTTAGCATGTAGCTCAAACCACCTTTGTGCCTAAGTACAGCCTCACAGACCTGCTAGCAGACTCTTAAGGCCCAGATACATAGAGCCAATAATCGTCCGTTGGACAGAGTGGCGAGGTCAGTGACTCGAGTCTGTTCGCTGTGTTCTGTGCCGTCGTCCATCCGAGGGGCCGTCGTCCTTCATTTTGGCTGATTTGACATGTATAATCGGCGGGGCGGGCACTGCCGGCAGTCGGACTCAAATGACCCATCTGATTGGTAGAGTGCTAACCCGGAAACGGGGAGCGGAATGAGCGTGACTAGAGTCTCTCAAAATCTGACGAAAATCTTTTAAACTGTCCTTTGTCGATTTGAAATGAAGACTGCACGGCCTATTTCTCGCTTCATGTTTTCAGAAACACGTTTCGGTGAACTATTTTAGTACAATACGGGATCGTATTCTGAACAAGCCGCCATGACAATCTGTCTTTGAATTTCCGGAGAAACAAGACCCATGTTCAATCAGCTGCCGGTTTTAATTTTTGGGCGACAATACAGATTAGCGCCGCCTGCTGTTATATGGAGATGTATTACGTCTCGTCGCTTTGGTGTGTTCCGAGGCACTTTTTTGACCAATTTCGGGAGACTGATCAGCCCAACTGCATTTTCTGCCGACGTTTGGCCGTCGGCTCTGTGTGTCCGGGCCTTTAGTCTACTTAGGCTAACAAGGTGTTAGAGTCATATTTCATTTACCCCAGTAAGCGAGTGTTATTTTTCTGGGCAGTTTCAACAGACCAATACAATGTTCAGCGTATTGCACAACGTTACTCTAATGGAATTTACCGGAGAAGGATGAATGCTTCACATTCACTCCGGCAGGATTTTTTCCCCAAGTAGAGATTTAAGCCAATGATCCTTCAGTCATATTAGTATTGCACTGCAGACTCAGCTCCACTGTCGTCCAATTAGCTTTAATTTATGGTCCAACAGCAGCAAATAAAAGCACAAAGATGGCTTCATGTAGTCGTCCTTTAGAGTGACATTGCTCTGTGATGTTGTGATTTATGTAATCACTCTAGTATTCATGCCCCCCTCCCCCCCTTCATCACATACATAAGTTAATTAATTGGGGGGAAACAAGGATTAATTATGACTTGTATGTTTGTTAACTAATTCAATCTAATTGGTCGACAGCGGTCCAAATTGAAGCATACAAACGAAATCAGCATCTGCATTTTGGCTGAGCAGTAAAGGGTTCATCATATCATAGCATTGGATTCATCCGTGACACTGTGATGTCTGCCGGTGTTGTTCACCTTGATCCGTCTGCTGATTCTCTTCGGTACACCTCGGTAGGTGCTGCGCTGTGTTTTTATTCCAGTTTTGGTTTGAAGCACTTCTGTCGGCTCCAACTGGCACATGTAACTTTGACGCGTGCCAGTAATCTGATGTTGTCCTGCCAATGAATTGTCAATTGAAAACTAATTAGGCCACTCGAGGAGCAGACTCTCAAAAAGAGCTGCAGAGGAATACATGATATTTCTGCACAAGTATGTCTAGCCTAATTTCATTGGATAGAGCTCAGTGGCTGAAACAAAAGCCATCTGGATTGTGTCATCTAACCACACACATGTCATGCATTTATATAGGGCACTTGTACAACAGGTAATTGTTGTTAATATCTGCATGGAATTTGATTTGATTCATTTAGCAGCACATATAAAGAACATTAACAAAACTATATAAATAACAGAATATGCAAGGGAGGCCAAACGCCTTTAAGGCTTACCACCAGAAATCTGAAGTTATTCATGAAAACATTTTGTAACTAAATGAACAAGAAAAAAAACCTTAAGTAATATTTATTAGCTATTTAACTATCAAACACAAATCAAACAAGGTTTAATAATTCTTAATTCTGATTGGCGCATGGAGGTACATGAAAACAGCTTTTTCCAATTTAGCCCCTCCCACTTGAAACCAGTGAGAAGACAGAGGCAAAGACAGACTAACTAAGGCTATAAACCCAAAACCGTGGCAGTGAATCAAACGTTCAGGTCGGACATCTTTGCTCAAATTAAGAAGCTGAGAGCTGTTTTTTTTTAGGGCCTTTAAAAGATTAAATATGACTCTGTTTGGCAGGCTTTCATACAGCACTTACAATACAATGTTAGCATTGGGATCAACATCCGTATAGTAATTGTGACTGACCGTGTATGAGTTACCACCCACTTACTGACTTGATATGTTTTATGTAGTGTTCTAATGTACTTATTCTTGTTTAATTGTAGCTGGCACTGGCAATCTGGATTACATGGAACTGTATTGAGTCCTATGTGTTAAATATATGGGTATGTTTGCTATCTGTCAGACTAATCCTATCAATGTAACATGTGCAGTGTATCTCCAACAGCTTTGGGAGGGGAAGCATTTCTTTTTCTTCCCCTTTTTTTTTTGCTTTAAAAAATAGAATACATTAAAGGCTCATTCACTTTGGACAATCGTTCTACCTTTTTTTATTTCATGAGGACATTTCATACAGTATTTCAGGCAGTAATGTTGAAGACTCAAACTCGCCGGGTCTGTAGATCAAATGCACATGCTTCTGCATAGCTGCTGCTAGGATTGTAAATGTTGAGACTTTTCCTGCATGGTGTCCCGAAGATAACGATTTGAGATGCTACCCTCTGTAGATCCACAAATGCATAACAAGGGCTGTGTCAGCGACACTACTGTGAACTATCTGGCTGGTGAACCCATTTCTAAATGTAAAATCAAAGTGTTTAATATTAATCCTGGCTGGAATGAAAGCCATGAGCTCTTTTGTGGGCTTAAAAATTAGCCACCGCAAGATTTAAATATAATTTCCACTTCATTAAATGAGATGAGAGTACTGCGAGGGCTGATTTGCTTGCCAGAAGAGCATAGCAAAGTATAACTTCTGAAGCATTTTTGGAAAGAGGTCAGAATTACAAATAACAGTGCTGATGGTGTTGATTTTACTGAGGGTGTGAAAGTGAGATTAATTAAGTATATTAAAGCTATAAGTGTCATGTAGCTAAAGCTTCGTGACAATTATAATTTTAAGGAATCCGGAACTGATGATGTCGCACTAAACATTTCAACTATGCTTCTTTTTTTAATGTCCACTTGTTTTACTGTATTTCTAGTTCACGCTATTATACCTGACTCTATGCTGCTGTTTATGTCAGTAATGGGATTAGAATCAGAAAAGCATTTATTGCCACAGTAAATTACACTTGGGCACAGGTGGATTGTACCTCCCCTCTAGTTGAATTTGCATGTAAATAACTTGTCCAGGCACTTGAACAAATGCTTGTGTTTTTGGTAATCTCAAAATGAATCGTGTTAAAATATTTCCCCTGCAGTGCCGGCCTTCAACAGCTGCTGTGCCTCCAGTAGGGTGCTGACTTTGACATCACATTTAATTCCCAAAAGAGTAATGCAATTACCAAGCACGGTGCATTTGCAATTTAATTGTGGCAGTTTGTAGTAAAGTTTGGAACAATGCCTCTTTGATTAGAACACAGAAGTAAACAAAAGCAGGCTATATGCGCAGGTAACGTTAGCCTACACAATGTTTTTAAGTAAGGGTTAATGCCCGCCCGCTGTCAGGAATTAATGGACGACGACTAGACGGAAGACGGTAAGCGGAGGGGGCTTCAGGGGATCCATCCCCAAATGTTTTCTCAAAAGCCCCGAGCCAGAGGTCAATCGAATCAGGCTTAAATTAGTTTTTAATTAAACATAATTTTAACTTTGTGTTATTTTCCCTCAGTCACTCTAAGTGGACCAGCAAACCAACGGAGCAACCTTACCTTCGTTATGTTACTTAACAAATCAGACAGTTTTTGCTTTTGTGTAGGTGGCAGGAGTGAAAATGAGTCATCCTCATGTGTTGTGTCCTGATTTCAGAGTGATTGGGGAACAACTGGATACAAAACAGGATGTAAAAAAGCGACAAAAACAGAAAACGTCGGGGGGAAAAATGTGAGAAAAAAGCGACAACCACGAAAAAAAACAAAAAAAACGACAAAAGGTCAAAATTAGGATGTTACAAATATCATATTTTCCCAAATGATTTTTGAAAATTAGTGCATAAAGCCCCCCAAGGTCTGGGCTGTGCCCCGAACGTTTTCAACGACCCGCTCTGCCCCTGATTACAAGTACAGTATGAGATAAGAGATTATTTAAACTGATCAGGAAATCTGTGTAATTAGTTGACTCTGTCTCATATTATTTGCTTTGCTTTTGTTGCAGCTCAGCCTTTTAAATCATTTGATAAATCTGCAGATTTAAAGATGTTCTTGCTGCTTTGCAACATTCACAAAATATTTACAGACTGGCCTCATTTTGAGGATATGGGTTAGAGTGTTTCCTGCCTACAAAGGCTCTGTGAAAGTATCAGAAATGATCCCATCCTGGGAATTCCAACCCCCTTCATTGTGACATATATCTTTTACCTTCCCATTGTGCGTTTGTAAACCACACTGAGCGATCTATCTTTGCATCTCTTTGAACTGGCAGTGTGGCTAAGTCTCGGCGGGGCAGATTGAACGTTGCGTGAAAAGAATTGTGGCACGATGTAAATCAACAAATATTTTAATAAGTTTGGAGAAAAATGAAACGATTTTTCTTGGAAGTAGAAATTCATGTTGTTGTTTTTTTTTAAATGTAGACTCAGGGGCTGGAGTAAACTGAAAATGCTTTCAGTCATTAGAGATCTATCACTGAGACGCTGTACAACCAGTGTTAATTACACTGCACATGGATGTCAAAACAAGTTAAAGCTGCATTATCGTGTTCCATCACAGGACAGGTGTGTCACACAATGCTAGAAGACACATAAACTGATAATAAAGTATCAAAATAACCAGTTGTCACTGCTGCTGTGGGGAGCGGCTGCTAACCTCATTTGCTTTCACTGAGACTGTCTGTATGGGGATTTTTTTTTAAGTGTGATGTTTTCAAAGTCTTTGAAGAAGGACAACCTACTTTTTTTTTCCTCCTGCAATTTCTGGGTACTGTGAGTATCAGCCATATATTGCTAGAGAAAAGTGATGATAAGTTAGTCAAGTATTACCTCAATTTAAAGTATTGGCCTTTTTCCAAAGTAGATATGGAGCATTTTGATTTGAGTGGAGCCTTAATTCTGTTCCTTCAGACTTGTAACATGCTTGAGATGACCTATCCATGTTAAAAAATAAAAAAATAAAAGAAATATGTATTACCAACCAGGCAAAATGGGCAACTGTGCCCTGAGGCCCCAGTTGCCCAGGGGCCCAAAAAACTCCAGGTTCACTGCATGTAATTTGACATTTGGTCATTTAATTAGAGGTTTAGAGCTTTAGAAGGGCTGGTTGAAGGATTGAACAGTGATTCAAATCTTTACGCTAAGCTAAGCTAAGCTAATCAACTCCTGGCTCTTGCTTCATAGTTAATGACCAGACTTGAAAGTGGTGTCGATCTTCTCGTCGAACTCTTGGCAGTGAAGTGAGTAAGCGTGTTTCCCACAATGTCAAATACTCCCTTCAATCATGTGGTTCTGTTTTTATAGAGGGGCCCTGTGTCGAAATCAAAGTTTGACATCTGTTATTTTTGTTTATAATTATGCTCACTTGGTGGATATGATTGTTAAGTAAATGATTGTTGGTATTAATAATAGAGAAAGTACTGGGGCGTAAATATAGACAGTGGGGTAGAGACAGAGCAAGTCCTCCAACAATGTGTTGTAAGATTCAGATTGCCACCTCGAAAATACACCTGTGTTCAAAGAAGTGAAGTTAAGTAAAAAAAAAAGGTGCCATTTAATATACATGCCCTCGAAAAGGCAAAACCACCCGTCATGGTTTTAATATTTTTGTTAAATAGTCAGTAGCAATCTATGACAAAATGACTACATAAACTACAACTATAAATAAACTAGACTATCTGTCCAATCTGAGTTTTCTGTTGCACGACTTTTGAAAGTACACACATTCCACCAAAACAAGTTCCTTCCGGAGGCTATTTTGCAGAGGCACCGTGGCTCCGTGCACCCAAGACGATTGGTTTAAAGAAATGGCAATAAACAAGCACGTTTTTCTCCCATCCCGGATTGCTGTGTGGACTGGCCAGACCCTCCTCTGCAGCGCTGTGGAGGAAGGTCTGGCAATGCAAGACTATATGTGGAGTAACTGCGGCGGACTCTCTTAATACACAGTATGTGGTCGGACTCCGTTTGAAAAGTAACCTTTAAAATGCTAGCAACCGGTCATACGTTAACTTAGGAGGCTATCTGGCTTTGTGTGTTCTGATTAATTTTGTTTTAATGAAAACTCAGCTCATGCCAATTGCTTGTGATGTTCTTCACCACTGTTTTGGAAGAAGAAAATAACGTGAATAACAGTTGAACTAGCTTTAAAAGTGAGTTTAGTGGAAGTGCTGTGTAGTGGATAGAGACTTTATAGTAGTAAGAACATTTCAAATGTTAAAGATCTTAGGGTTCAACCACCTGCCAGTTCCCACTTTAACCCCTGCTTGTAATTTACTTAAAGGTCCAGTGTGTAACATGTTTAGTTGTTCATTGTCAAAATCTGTGTTGCCCGTTCCCAAACTTGTCCTTTTTCATGAATATTTACTACCACCATCAATTCCAAGTATTCCTTTTGGCTTGAAATTTTACATTTGCATTTGCATGAACTGGGGCAGACGCTCCATATTCATGCTCCATCTTGAAATACGTTAGCCGGTAAGGGACATACAGGACATACTGCTCCGCCTTTCGCGTTTTCGCTGTCACATGATAAACTCACAGGTGCTGCTAATGCTGCTAATGGGTATCGTAGCTTCCCGGCCCCGGCAAGTTTGAAGAAGGAAACATGGAGGACCACACGTATTCAAAATCCAAATTTCAGGAACAGGAGTCTTCTTCTTCTTCTTCTATTGAAAAGAGACCGGCTTTTCGAAGCGTCAAGGCTACCGTAGCTGTAATACGTACTTTGAACTGTGTGTCGCGAGAGAGTTGATTGCGATATATGATCTCAACGCTAGATGGGAGAAATTCCTACACATTGGACCTTTTAAGTATTTCCATATTTGGCTACTATATTCATCTACTCCATTTTTAGAGAGAAATATAGCAATTTCACAGATCAAAATTTGGCATACAATATCAATACATATGATCATTTTGCAAAAGATATGATGATGATGATGATGATGATGATGATGAACAGTATATAAAGTATTATGGATTATCTTTTTTCCACCACTGGTCAGATGAAGCTAGTGATTACTGCCCGCTAACACTGTTCATCTGGGGATACAAATGCAGGTATTTTCAGGTACAATCTTAATTAAATTTCTCAATATGAAGGTAACTATGACCACATGACACCAATGATCCCAACCATCTGCAGCAGTTGGCGTTGCACCTGTCTCATTAATTATAATTCCACTCAGAGTTGGAGGCACAGTGTTTAAAACGGCTCGGTTGTGATGATGGCCGTATTTAGTTTTGTTTACTTTTGAAAATATCGCCCTCTTACTGGAGCCTCCCCCAAACACCAACCGGTAATAACATTTTCTTACAAAAACAGTAAATTGATTAGAGTTAATAGCTTCTTTTTTTTTATTCATCCTTTCAATCTCAGAGTTTAATTTGCATTCTCAAAAGGTGCTTTCACCTTTTCAATAGACAAAAGAGCCGTGCTTTTATGCATAGTGCATTATGGGATCTCCATCTGTAATATGTTATACCAGAGAAAAATGATTTGATGCATAGAAACATTTTACACTTTAATCCTCTCTACATCTAATCCAATTTTGGGATAGAGTTTGGTAGAGTCCATTAAAAAAATCCTCTTAGTCAAACAGGACTGCTATTTACTTTTAAATGAGCGCTGAGCACTACGGTCACGGTAAAATAAAGAACTGAGAGTGCCAATAACAGACTCTACTTCTCTGTCGGCACGGCTGTGTAAAATTAGCGCCTACATTAAACAATGCATTCCATCAGATTGCCGTGCATTAACATCAGACATGCAGGAGCAATGAAAATGACAATATTGAACTTTGCGAGTCCAAAGAACACATGAATAATAAATGACATTAAAATGGGTGAACGGTCGAAACCTTCACAGTCCGAATCTCAGGATCAGTCAAGAGCTGAGAGTACAACTAAATAAGTCAGAGAGGTGAACTCGTTGTCTTAAGACGGAGGTTAAATAAAGCTATTCTACACATCAATGCACTACATTTGTACCAGTTTGGGGTTCCTTGACATGAAACGTTTGGAGACCACTGATGTAGTAGTACAGTAATGTAGCAGTAGGCCCCATACATGTCTTTATTCTACCACTTTACAGTGATTGAGTCAAATAAATATAGTGTTTCTCTACTTATTGTCATTTATTTTGTCCTCAGTACTGCATCCTTTACGTTATCATAGTCTTTAAGATGCTCAAATGTGCCTTGTCTGACACAAATCAGTTGTTTAATATACCCTACGGCCACGCAGGGAGTGTTCTTTTGAGCCCTGTCCCCAAGTCAGTAATTAACCTTAAACAATATCAGGCTTTCCTAATGAAAAACAAGCCGACGGTTACTCACTGCCTTATCTTGCTGCAAAATCCCTCTATAATCCCCCAACATCTCCTGGCGTATTGGTGGCTAGGTGGAGGTGGGCAGCTTTTTAAGTGTGATAGATTGAGTTTAGTTTCAGGCTGCTGCTACTGCAGCTTCCTTCTCCGACCCAGCCGTCCCCAGAGAGCCTGGGATGAGCCGGAGCCACAATATAGTTCTGCTGAAAAGCCTTTTGTTGTCATCCAATCTGTATTCAGGAGAAGAGCAAACAGACCACCTTTCCTTCGATTTTTGTAATTTTGCATCAAATTTGTTGGCTTTGTGGAGGTTTCTTTTAACAATAGTTTTACAAAGAAGGGGCAGAGATGCAATATCAGTTGTTTATCTCATGCAGATAGATGCCTTAATATAATAACCTCCCCTGTAGAACCGCCCTCAGGTCACCAAATATAAATAATAACCAAATAAGTGAGATGCCATGAAAATCTCTAAACACTTTCATGTCACCAGGGGATAAATACTTTTGAGTTAGGTCACAAGATGGCCTTTTCTCTGGCACCTCCCTCTAGGCCAAACTTTACATGTTTTGCCTCATGGATGGCTAGGGATAACAAAGATTCACTTGTTGTTTATCCAGCCAACTATCTGGTGTGTATTAAAAAAAAAGCCTCACAGGGCTATTGTGGTTATTATAATTTGGTTTTAGAATGAAATCCTCAGTTTTGCACATAAAGCCATGATACATCTGTGAGTTTTTGAGGGCAGCTCGGTAATGTCCAGCACTGATCATCCCTTGTATACATGCATTGTTTACCACCATCATCACTCTCCCATGCAATATGTGTCTCTTATTACTCAGTAGAATTTAAAATACCGTAGCATCTAGGGAGTTTAGTTTCTACCTGAAATCGTGTTATTAACACTTTGAAATGTATATCATTTTAATCAATGAGGATAAGAAAAAAAGGGGGGGGGACAGGGGGGGAAAGGGGGGGAAAAAAGAAAAAAAAAGGGGGGGGGGGGGGGGGGGGAAAAAAGTTATTATAAAACAAAATTTGAAGGAAGTCAACCTTCCGCTGCTCTTTGGTTTGTTGTGATTTCAGACTTTAATTATTTTTTTTTATCTTCCATAATCTACAACAGTGTTACAAGATAACCGAAGCATTATGTGCTCCCTGGCTTCTCGGTATGAGTACTTTGCACTCTGTCATTAAAATACAAAACACAAACTGGGAGAATTCACATTCAGGCAACATAAGACTGCTTAAACCTCCCAATGGTCTCTTTTTTTGTACAGGTTTCTACCCATGATGTACGGGTAAACCAACACTGTCTCCTAGAAATTATATATATACTACTAATATGTACTGACAGGCAGTGTTTTATTCAATATTTGGATAAGGTTTGAGATGGTTTGTGGTTTCAATTAAATATTAAACCTGTCATGTCTCGTGCTTTAAGTCACTGTTACCTTGGGCTACATTTACATTGCTACGTTTTGGTTTAAAAACTAATATCTCTTTCTACGTTGGCACCTCGCATTCCCACTGCTCTGGCATTTCCGAGCCCCTAAACCAGAGACATTTGAAAACACTTCTGACCCGGTTTTGGTTTGGAATCTGCGGGGTTGTGTTGCAGTCTCAACTGCCGCAAACGGAGACCTTTGGCAACACCGGCACTGACGCCAACCTTTCGCCACCTTACTTACTTACTCCTCTTTGTCCGCTATGGGACATTAGGCTTCAATGAGCACTCTCCATTGAATTCGGTCCCTGACAGGTTCATCTGTTCCAGCTCTTGTGTCACAGTTCTGCGCCAGGTGGTTTTGGGCCTCCCAGGTTTGCTTTTGCCAGGTGGTGTCCATCTTAAGGCGACTTTTGTGATGCGGTCCTGCTCCATCCTCACCACATGTCTCAGCCATCTCAGGCGTCTGTGCGTAATCTCCTTGGTGATGCTCCGGCTTCCCGTTTTCTTGTACAGTTCATTGTTGGAGATCTTATTAGGCCACAAGATCTGGCATATTCGTCGGAGGCATCCATTATGGAACACTTCCATTCTCCTTTCGCCACCTGATTGGGTCTAATCGGCAATGGGGGTCTCGTTCTCTGAGTCTAAGCTACTAACATTACCATGGCGACTACCAGCAATGGGCGGAGTATACATGCTGCCTCCTGTTTATGGCCAGTACACAAGAATGTTGATGAGATATGCGGTTTGGTTTAGTTCTTCTACTGGAGCTAAAAACACTTGTGTTAGCACAAAACAACTTTTCTTGTGACTTTCTGTTTCAAGACAATATGCAATCAACTCTGAAGCACTCTTTGCTCATTTTATGAAGTGAAATTGTGATAGAGTATTGACATGATTATGTTACCTCAGTGTTTCGAGATATTTATCATCTACTGTTTGTTGTACTGATTATCTCTGGCAAGGAGTTCATGTCTTCGGTTTGGTTTGTCCTTTTGTTGGTTTGTTTGTTTGTTTGTCTGTCTGTCTGTCTGTCTGTCTGTCAGCAGGATTACAGAAAAACAACTGGCCAGATTCTCATGAAACTTGGTGGAAGGGTGTAGCATGGGCCAAGGCAACCGCCATTACTATTGATTTGGAGCAGATCCAAATCACGGGGCAGGTACACAAATCATTTTTCACTTTCGTTTACATCGCGAGGTAAGGCGTTTGTGCTGGATTCATGTGTTGTCGGAATAATCAGACAAATGAACATTGTGAGATAGGACGTGCTTGCTAACGACATTGTGCTTATTGTTTAACCCATCAAACAACAAACCAAACAAGACATAGGTGAATTTGAACATACAGTAAGGGTTCCTAATGGCTTTATTCAGACATGACAGGGCTTTAATAGAAGGAGCCAAGGCTTTAAAATGTACTTTGTAGTTTGTTTCTTACAGAATTCTTTATAGTGCACAGCAAAGACTGACAAGCATTTAAAGGTCCCATGGCATGAAAATGTCACTTTATGAGTTTTTTTAACATGAATGTGTTCCCCCAGCCTGCCTATGGTCCCCCAGTGGCTAGAAATGGTGATAGGTGTAAACCGAGCCCTGGGTATCCTGCTCTGCCTTTGAGGAAATGAAAGCTCAGATGGGCCGATCTGGAATCTTCTCCTTATGAGGTCATAAGGAGCAAGGTTACCTCCCCTTTCTCTGCTTTGCCCACCCAGAGAATTTGGCCCAACCGCAGAGAGAGACATCAGGGCTTTCAAACGAGCAAAGTGGCAGTTGGTCAAGGCCCCCTCTCCTCCTCAATAGCTACATTCACAGAAATGGTACATACTAAGGAAAGCTCATTGTGGCACTGGCTCTAGTTGCTGTAATTCTGCACCAAGGCTGAGTTTCGGGGAAAGAGACTTCAGATACAGTATTAGGGGACCACTAAGGTCTATATAAAAGAGACTTCAGATACAGTATTAGGGGACCACTAAGGTCTATATAAAAGAGACTTCAGATACAGTATTAGGGGACCACTAAGGTCTATATAAAAGCATCCAAAGAGCACCATGTCATGGGACCTTTAAAGTTGTTTTTTAAGTGGTCAAACTTATTTCCCTACATACTGTATTTAAAGCGTTTTGCTGGATATTCTCTTAGGCTAGTCATCTATGCAGTTGGTTAGGATGAAAACTGAGAACATAAGACAGATTCTTATTGAGGTTGTACAAAGGTTTATTTTTAACCCTTTGTTACGACGTCAGATCAGCTCAGTGTCTCATAGTTAACTAAACTGATTTTTTTTCTGTGAGCGTAGTGAATGACTGACATGAGAAATGTATTACTATGATCTTAATCAGGCAAACAAGACATGCATTTTAAATGTAGTTACAACTGTGTTCTCTGCGCATCCTCCAGCAGCATGCCTGACTGTCAGCTCAAGGACAGCAAACTGCCAAGGGGAGAAAAGGGACTTTCTGCCTCTAACACTGCAGTGTTGAAACTTTAAAGGCTGCAAATCAATCTGTGTGCTCCTGTCCCTTTGTGCATTTGAAATCTCTCTCTGTTTAACCTTGTGCTGCTGAAGCTTTTACGTGAATCTGACTGCGTCTTCAGTCGTGTTACGGAACCGATAAATTCCCTGTATCTGGGTCACGTAGGTTGCTCCATTGCCACGCCTCTTTAGGAGACTGGCGGCAGATCCTGAGTGTATTGTTTCCAATGGGAGAAGTGAACGTGAACACAGATTATGACCGTTTTTTTCGCCCCATAGTCACCAAAGTAAATATTGGACCTCATTTTTCACAAGTCGTATATCGCCGGAACATTTTGACACTAAAATGGCATTTTTCAGTAGACTGGGTAAACCCAGCCCGATCTGCCGGCGATTTGATTTTGCCTTGCAGCTCAGGCTGGAAACCTGTACGTTTTTCAATTCACTTCCGTTACAAATCTGCGGGGACCAATCACAAACTGGCTTATCCACCTGGCGTGCTATTGGCGGGTTTAACGCGATGACGATAGGGAAGCGACCAAGCAGCTTCTTGTTTACATTCAACGTGGCAGCCACCGAAGAGCAGCAACCCGTTGATGCCGCTGTCGCTGCTACGTCACCCGGACCATTGGTCTGATTGGTTGAAGGACTATCCAATTGCGTACAGAGTCATTTGAACTATGCCCGTTGATCCCGCCTCTTGTGCGGTAGAAAATACAGAGCGGACTCCCCCAGACTAATGTTGAATCTTAAAAGATTGAGCTTGGTCTTGTGATAGCCAGACACATTTTTCAGACGAATCAGGAGTAAATTACCTTTGTTCCAGGCGACATTTCTGTCTCAGGAACAAACTCTCGCGAGATCTGGCAACACAGAGAAGCTAACGTCAGCTAACCTTTACGCCCTAACAAAACTCATTTTCGTAATGCTCAATATGTCTTTTTAGCTGTGTAAATATCTAATGTTAGCAAAAGAAAATATTGACAAATTATGCAAATATAACTTTTCATCCATCCACACGACGTTCACTACACTTTCAAACGAGGCCACGCCCATTTCGGAGACAGGAAGTGTGCACTGTTTCATACCATTGGTTCAGCCTGAAATGCGCTATCTTTAGTTATAGAGAACCTTTGTCCGACCTCGTAGGATTCGCCATTGTGAATTCCCAGTAAAAGGGACTATTTTTTGAAAATGAGACCAACATGTTAAATTGCCATCATTTAGGTGCATGTCTGAAGGGGGCTTATGATGATTTTTACAGTGGTTTTGAAAGGGTTTTCACTTGCAAGGTGCACAACTCAGAATTCACATTGTGGCTGTGAAACCTCTAGGGTTGCTTGACCTTCTAGCACTCCCAGATTCATGAGGCAGCACTATTGATTTAAACAGGTGTAAAGGCCCTTCACCTGCCAAGGAAATTTAATCATGTCAGAGGGCCACCGGGGTTATTGCACATGACGCTGTCACCGACGCCATAGGACACTTTTATGTCAGGGGGCTAGACAATATTAATTCTTCTTTCACCTTATATTGCGGTGTGGAGATTTACAGCAGTTTCTGGAGAGAATGCCACCATAACTGAAGAACCCAAAAAGAGGTTAATAAGAACATTTTATTCTTGGAAATATCTATAAAGTGCTCCAACGAGCGCTAAATTCACATTCTGCTCAGTATTTGGACTTAATGTATTCAGGATCTGTGCTCATCCTCCTTGAGAAATCCAATGATAGAGTGCTTTACTCTGTTGACTAAGCTAATTAAGTAAAAAAAAAAAAAAACTCCACGTTTCATCAAAGCAACACTGTGATTAATTTCAATTAAACTGAAAGCATGCTTCCTCAAATCACCGTAATCTTAATCCAACTTAAAGTTCTTATATTTTCTTTATATTTCATACAATCTGTAGCAGTTAGACTTCAAAGTCATTTAAGGTCCACAAGTTTTCCCTGTGTGTGTGTGCTTGCGTGTGTGTGTGTGTGTGTGTGTGTGTGTGTGTGTGTGTGTGTGTGTGTGTGTGTGTGTGTGTGTGTGTGTGTGTGTGCGTGTGTGCGTGTGTGTGTGTTAGACGTCAAAGTCATTTAAGGTCCACAAGTTTTCCCTGTGTGTGTGTGTGTGTGTGTGTGTGTGTGTGTGTGTGTGTGTGTGTGTGTGTGTGTGTGTGCGTGCGTGTGTGCATGTGGGGGGGTGGGTGTATACTCATAGGTGAGCATGCTCAGACATATTTCCATCCCGTTAGTGAATGGCTCATTATCACAATCTGTAGCCTAAGTTCAGGGCGAGCAGCAGCGTTAAGTCCTTCAGAGCAAAAGACGAGAGGGAAAGAGTCGGCATGGCCCAGAAAAATGACTGTAAGTTAACGTTCTGATTATGTTAATAATCCATATTTCATTGTTTTATTTTTCAAGTAGTCGAGTTGATTACGAACAACAGCACTAATAAGACAGCTGGGTGTGTAAATGAATGGCACTGCTAACATGCCTAGATGACACATAACACATTTCACTCAAACTAAAGAGCTTTTGTTTGTTGCCTCTGTACTTTGCCCTTGCTTTGATTTCCATTCATTAGCACTTTTGAGACGTAATTGTATTCCGTGTTACTCTTGAAATCTTGAGAGAAACAATACTATAATATTTTGGATTGCATTTTTCACTGCGGGTTGTCATGCGCAACTTGCCAGGCTTTTATGTTCATGTGGAAAGAAAGTTCAATTAGAAAAGAAAAGAGTTAGATTCTGTAAGAGCTGTATTGATGTATTGTATTTTTTTATTATTTTTTTTTTTACATTTTCTTTCTTAACAACAAGTTATGTGAGCGCATTGAGCCCATTGTGAAATCCAGCAGGAATTTCTTCTTGCGACAAGAGGCAGATTAGTCTCACTGAGCGCTCATTCTCTCCCTTTCTTTCCCTCTTTCTCTCTTTCTCTCCCTCTGACGTGCAGTTCGGTTCTCCATCAGGGAATATAGACCCTCCGACGAACATGTGGTCATGTCCCTCTTTCGCGACGGGATACTTGAACACGTGTACCCAGCTTTCTTCAAGGCCATGAGCCACCCGGACCATGTTGGCGTCGCCCTGAGCCTTTCCATGGCTGGGTATGTGCTGGGAGGCAGCTCCTACTTCCAAGCGTTACTCTTTGGCAGCGCATGGGCCGGCCTCCTTTATTACTGCTGCCACGAGATCTACGAAGGCTACATGACCGGCAGGCTGAGCACAGACATGGCCGACATTCGAGCCAACTACCTGGAAAACCCAGACAGCGGTTTGTGGGTGGCAGAGGCAGACGCAGACGCCAACGGCCACTCCGAGGTGGTGGGGATGGTGGCCGTGACGGGGAAAAGGAGAGGGGAGAAAGGCGAGAGGTTTGACGAGTGGAACGGAGGAGCGATGGGAGACGGCCCCGAGTTTGCCCAAGACGCCGTGGACGGGAGTTACGGCGAGATGTCCCACGCGGTCGTGGCGTTCCCGTGGCGCCGCCGACACCTGGGTTCACAGTTGACAGGGAAGGCCCTCGATTTCTGCAAAGAGCGAGGATACGCCCGCCTCGTCCTGGACGTCAGCTCGCCACAGACGGCGGCCATCTCCCTCTACCAAAAATTCGGTTTTGTTCAGACCGAATGCCACCGTAACACACACGCCAACCGCTGGTTCTCCAAACTGGCCCGAATAAATGTGGTGCGAATGGAGAAGTTCATTTAATGGACTTTTAGATCTTCTAGCCCTGATACAACCTCGACTGCACATTAAGAATACATCAGTTAATTTATGCTGCTTGTCTCATTCAATGCAAAAAAAATCTTTGATATTCAGTCACTCATCACTCCAGCTAGCTATCATGATAGTTTATAAAAAAAAAGATACATTAAATTTCATGTTTTTTCCCCCCACAAAGCCGCATTAATGATCTCAGTTTTCTTGCATTTCTTTTTTGCCTTGATGTATTATGTATACACCTCTGACAGTCCATTGCCCACAACCATGGAAAACAATGAGACAATTAGTCAACTTCTCTGGTTAGTCAGATTCATTTTGTAATTTGCACATGGAACAACAATAAAATCTCAATAAGGTATTTTATTGAATTAACTCTCAGACATTAAACAGAACAAACTATATTCACATTCAATTAACTATTGTTCTCCTGTCCACTAATGAATTTTATATATATAAAAAGTATATATATATATATTATATATATATATATATATATATATATATATATATATATATATATATATGAGAAAGGAGATATCAAGTCATTTGGAAGCAGGAGAACTTTCTTTTTAAGCCTCTTTCCAGGGAAGCTGAATCCTTCTGCCTCAGAGGAATTAATGCCAGCTGACTTCTAAGACCTCACAACTCTTTGCTTAAAATACCAATGAAAAATGCAATAGTATCAGGACATTGGGAGGTTTAAAATTCTTTGGACCTAAAAAAGCTGTGTGCGTGTGCGTGCGTGTGTGTGTATGTGTATGTACTTGTTTAACTATATTTGTGGGGTCCAAAAACCGGAAGTCCAGTATACTTGTGGGGTCCCGACAGCTTTGTGTGGCCAAAATTCTGACCCCCCCCCACCCACAATTTTAAAGGGCTGTTTGAGGGTTAAGACTTGGTTGTAGGATTAGGATAGAATTAGGTTATGGTTAGGGTGAGGGTAAGGGTTAAGGTTAGGCATTTAGTTGTGATGGTTAAGGTAAGGGTAAGGGGCTAGGGAATGCATTATGTCAATGACGGGTCCCCACAAAGATAGTGCCACAAACCTGTGTGTGTGTGTGTGTGTGTGTGTGTGTGTGTGTGTGTGTGTGTGTGTGTGTGTGTGTGTGTGTGTGTGTGTGTGTGTGCGTGCGTGCATGCAAAGAGGATAAAGAGTTCACTTTAACGCAATGTATTCAGGTCATCGTACACAAGGCTAAGATTATCGACACCAAACAAAGCGTAAGTGTGTCCACGTTGCTGGTCTCATGATATGTGTGAGGAGGGACTGGACAAAGTAGAGGTGAAAGAGGCCCGTGGGAATGACTCTTTTATGGCAAAAAAAACTGAAGGTTGGCCACTATTTCTTAGACGATGTAAACAGGGAGCTTCCTGTCAGCTATACGGCCTGATGCCAAGCAGGATATATTCTTAATAAACCTCTCGTCAGCCACAAGCATTGTGCAGCATCAGCTAAACAACATATTCCTTAAAGGAATACGCCACCGTTTGTTGAAATAGGGCTTATCACGGTCTCCCCTGGCTGTAGATAGGTGGGCCAACGCATTTTTTGTCTCAGTGCAAGTAATTAGGTTGTTTTCTTGTCTTTTGTTGGCTCACTTTTACTCACAACATGCTAACCGGCAACATAGGATTCCATTCAATACGCTAAGCTAACTAGCGGCGGTGCTGCCGGTGTAGCACCGGACTAAAACGATGCATGCACAAAAAATGCGTTGGCCCACCTATCTACAGGTAGGGGAGAGCGTGATAAGCCCTATTTCAACAAACGGTGGCGTATCCCTTTAACCTACATTGCCTCAGAAATCCCCCCAAAGGTGATTCGCATTTCCAGAATGTATTGCCAGCGTCACTAGAGCTGCAAAGAGCAATCGATTTATTGATTAGTTGTCAACTATTAAATTCACCGCCAACTGTTTTGATGATCGATTAATCGGTTTGAGTCATCCCCACCCCCCCCCAGCTTGTTAAATGTGAATATTTTCTAGTTTTTTCACTCTTTTGTGACAGTAAACTGAATATATTTGAGTTGTAGACAAAACAAGACATTTGAGGACGTCAGCTTGGGCTTTTGGGAAACACCGATCCCCATTTTTCACCATTTTCGGCCATTTTATAGACCAAACAACTTATCGATTGATCGAGAAAATCATCAACAGATTACCGAAAATAAAAAATAATTGTCAGTTGCAGTACCCTGCTTTATCTTGAAAGAGTTTGTTCATTGTAAGCCTATAAGGGAAAAACATCAAGCAACCAGTGTGCGCAATGACAGCTGTGGTCTAAATGAGAGTTTCAAGAGGGAGTACTCTATGGATAGAGCAGTTTGGCACTGAGACACACACACACATACAAACACAAACACACCGTTAAGGGCCTTCGGGCATCAATCATTTCTGCTGAGGCCGTAGAAAAAAAATTAGGCTGGTGGCCAGCAGACAGGTGCTGAACTAGCCAGAGGAAGATGAGCCTTAATGCCGGCCAACCTGTTGTCATCCTCGCACAATTACCACTACGATTGGCCTCGAGGTAATGGCAGCTTGATTGTAATTCCTCTCATACACATGCTCCACAAATGAGTCAGTTGCCACTTTGGGGCTATGTTAGATGGAAAAGCTTTGCAAACACTCACAATTTCTGCAGCAGTGTCTAACCTTAGATATTTTCATGGCTTTTATGTTGGCACTGATCAACAGAATAAGAGCCTTTTTTTGTTGTCAAAGTGAAAAAAGCAATCTGTCTCTCTCTCTCTCTCTCTCTCTCTCTGCATATGTAGTCACCCTGTCCAAGTCAGTAATTAGCAGATGCACTTTTGGCTGTATATACAGCACGTCTGGGCACCCGCCCTTCTCTACAAAACTGCTCTATCAGGTCGCATGAAGACTGTGAGCTGACAGACGTTTTCAAGTCCTGCCACAAATTCTCAACTGGACCAGGATCTGGCTCAGATCTGACTCTGTCCCTCCAGGACATTGACGTTGTTGTTGTTCAGCCATTCCTGTGTAGCTTCGGCTTTTAAAGACTTTCCAGATACATGTTTTTTTTTTTTTTTTTCTACTACGATCAATTAAAACCCCTCGACTGCAACTAAAACATAAAGCATTCTAAAACCGAATGGCGGCATCAGCGAGTACGTTTACATGCACGCTGATATTCCACTACTATTCCGAATGTGATACTGGTCATACAGCATATTCCGTTGGGATATTCCAAATAAGGCCCTTTTGCGAATATATAGCATTTTCCGATTTAAGACGTGATATGCCGTTATTATCAAGGGGGTAAGCTTCGCTTCAGAACTCGAACCTCCGATGGCGCCATTTTGTTGCTACAAAGGTATCACCTCCTGTTAGCATTCCGCTGACCGCCATTTTTTTTTTTACGTCACTTGACAGCGAATAACTTTACATCTGAAGCGTTTAAAGACTCTATTTGTCCGTTGTTTATTTCTAAAGAAACACGACAATGTATAAAAGGCTCCATTACCTTGTACCTCACGTTATGGCTCCGTAGCAGACGCTTTTGCAAAAATAGGCTAACGATTGTGTCATAACCAAGTGACTAACTGTCGCACAGTAGAGGAATTACCGTATAGTACAGGAGAAGCTTGCAGGCAGTTTCGACTTACATTAGCTGTTTAGGTTTAATTACTAATGTTAACTAGCATGTTAGTTAGCAATAATTAGCATGTGCCTATGTTATCTCCTTACATATACCTACACTCTCCGTCTCTGTAAGATTGGGAATGATTGAGATTTCTCTTGGCACAGCTACCAGAAGACTTCCAACTTTCAGACAGGTTGCTCACATCACATTTACGTTGTCTCTCTCAGTTGGAGGCTGCGCAGTAAAGCAAGAGATCACCGGAAAAGTGCTTCTAATATCCTTCACTGGTCTCCGTCCAGAGCAATGGGGTCTATTGGTCCATTTTATATATGTCAATGGTTATTATTCAGGTTTGAGGAACCTTCTTTGGACATGTATACAGCATGTTCAGAATCTGCATCTCAGTCAGGTTTTTACAGCAGTTTGTGACAGTTTACAGCCTTTTGCCCGTTGGGGCTTACGGTCAGCTCTGTACGTCGCTATGGTTGTTGTACACAAACAAACTAGCCAGCAAGGCTGCGGTAGAGATGCATGCCCAAAAGAAAAGAAGGAGAAACACAGCTGTTTTTAAACATTATGAAAGACGTGGATATATCAACAGTTTTTTTGGATATGCACAGACATCACAACGTCGACCGTCGACCTGGTTGAAGGAATGAAAGAGGGACGCTGTGTTTGCACGGTCGAACGGCAAAAACCGGAATTACATGTGCATGTCAACGTAGTCATTGAGGATTCAAGTCTGCCTTATCAAAGGGGGTGAACACTTGTGAATTCTTGTAAACATGTATTTTATATTTGTAATTTGTTTAGATCAGTGTAGAGACCTTTATGTAACTTTGACACTAAAGGGTGGTTTTCTGTTGATCATTGTACGAAAAAAAGTCAAATTAAATCAACTTTCGTTTTATGTTGTCAAACAATAAAACATGAAAACCTTCAAGTGGGGTGAACTATACTGTGAAAGTTTAATCTCTCGTGGATGCATGCATGCAACAGCAGCTGAGAGATAATTGGATTTATTAGCATAGTGAAATATTTAATACGTGTCGTTACCGACTTCAGAGAAAAAAACTATAAGAAGACATTTTTCAATCCATCGGCCAGTATTGGACTGAGATAAGAAGAGATCAATGGAATAGCCAGACTCTCAACAAAGGATGAGCTCAAGAAATTCAACTGGAAAACAGCTTTGTCCACGACTTTTAAGGTGGGATGTTATGAGTGTGTGTGTGTGTGTGTGTGTGTGTGTGTGTGTGCGTGCGTGCGTGCTTGTATGTTTGTGTGTTGCGTGTGTTTGTATGTTTGTGTGTGTGTGTTTGTGTTTGTAGGGATTATCTTGAGCATTCCTGCGTTCATGCGTTTTCTCGCCATAAATTTTAAGTTTTTCTCGCGGTATCTTCTTAATCTGACTCGGATCGAGATCGAAGCCATCTAGTTTGTCACAGGAAAAAGAGCTAATGTATCTTAACTACAAGATAAACTTTCAAAAGTAATAAAGCAAGTAATCAGCATTACAAACAGCACCTGTGTGCGTAAACAGGCCTGTCTCTTTTTCTTTATTAATACTCTTATTGAATAGCCAAAGATTATGGAGATTAATTGCAACGGGATACCAGTCGGCTATGTGCTGTTGTCTGAGAGCCAGAGGTAGATTTGTTTGGATCATACATCATCACCACTGCCTTACATAATCACTTGTTATCTTCTTTGTTGCACCACAGGAAGTTATTTTTTGGCCGTGCAGGTGAACTTCACTGCAGTAGACAATAGAGCTGCAAAGATGAATCGATCAGTTGTCAACTCTTAAATTCATCGCCAGCTATTTCCATAATTGAGTCAAAAAGTAAAGTAAGTAAAGTAAAAATTCTCTGATTCCATTTTCTTAAATGTGAATATTTTCTAGTTTCTTCACTCCTCTGTGACAGTAAACTGAATATCTTTGAGGACGTCAGCTTGGGCTTTGGGAAACACTGATTAACATATTTCACCATTTTCTGACATTTTAGAGACCAAACAACTAGTCCATTAATCGAGAAAATAGTCTACAGATGAATTCGAAAATGAAAGCATTTGTTAGTTGCAGCCCTAGAAGACAACCTGGCCAATAACTTTGATATTAAAGGGGCGCTATGCAGTTTTTACCATTTCTTCGCTTTTTTTGCTTGCAGGTTTCTCGGAATAGATATTTGGCAGATCCTATGTTTACTTGTCTGTCTCGGTCAGTCTGCCGTTTCCTCTTTCTCTGTTCCTCCGCCAATGCTTTCCTAGCTTTCTGCTTCTTTTTTGCCGGCTCAGCCATGACCATAGTGTGAAAAACTCCAACGCTACCTTGCTAGCCGGTTCCTGAATGGTGCGTATTTGCGCAGTGCCGTGAAGCAATTCGTTACATGGCGAGACCTGATATCACGCCATACTTCCAGACGCTGAGGCCGGCTCCCCCCTCCCGCTCACGGGCGGGAGGGGGGAGCGAGACGACCACCATTCAACTCAAAAAAAGTCATATAACCATTCCAATGACTCCGAAGCTGTTCGGTTAAGGTAAATTGAGCTAAAAAAAAACTGCATAGTTCCCCTTTAAAACACAAGTAAAATACGAGGCATACTGCGCAAACACAGTAGAAAGCTTATCCTGCACCGGCAACCCGCTGCAATTTTAGGAACCTGACATTATGCAGAATGTGCACTTCCTTTTACTGAATAATTGGACAATTATTCACTGCATGGTTCGAGAATGATAAATATGTTTTTGTATAAGAGCAGAGTATTAGACCACGGTGCACACTCAGAGACACTAACAGGTAAAGAATGAGAAACAGGGGGAGATGTGTTAACTGGATCCTTTGAATTATCGCTTATACAGTTCAGCACTGCAACATGTATGGTATGAAACCACAATTAGTGTCTCGTTATCATTTCCGATTGGAAGTCACATTATGGGGACAAATGTGGGATTAGGTGCTGCTAATGAGTTGGTATTTAATATTTTTTGCACCACAGTGAACTTACATAAATAAATGTTCCAGACAATACCAGGCAGCAGCAGCAGCTCGTTTGCTGGGCTCCAGCTTTACTGCAAGAGGACTGCTGGGACTTGGTCAAGGAAGTAATTGGACACAACAACAAAGGCAAAATTGATCACAGCTGTTGTAATTAGGAGAAATATGGGACAATCAATGTTTTTTCATGTTTCAGGCTCGACTGAGTTATCCACAATAACCGCATTCCAATATGCAACATAGTGTGGTAATTGTAGCGCGATCCTGTTATGGTAGTGTTAAAAAATGATTCTGCCATACTTTAGGATAATGAACCATGAGACTCGGATCTCCGTCACAGTAAGAGTTTTGCACATTATACAATAAGAATGACTGCACAGGTGAAATGCAGGTTTGAGTAGAATACATTCAAGGGACTGTATGAAAGTTATTGGAGTGGGGAGGGCTGGGCTGCATCTTTTATTCCACTTAATAAAAAAACCCTCCCCAGCTTTTAATAATATTTTCTTTGGACCCTCCCTCATGTCTCATTCACCGGTAGGCACCAATAACACCTATTAATTGTGTCATAAATAAAGATGTGTTTTCATCTAATTTTACTAAACAAACGCAATAAAACATATTAATCCAAAAGATTTCTGCAAGTAGAAACATGAACAAAATATTCATATATTTCGTAACACTCCCATTTGAACTATGTAAAAAAATAAATTAAAAAAAAATAAACTTTTTGGATATATGCTCATTGCTATGAGCAGAGTGTAAAGGCGATTTAGCACAGCACGTCATGTAACATGATGACGTCATGAGTGTACAACGTAAAACCGCGAAAGACAAAAAACTTAGCTTTCTGCTGCAAGAAGAATGTCTGCTCTAGCTGTTATGGTTTCTATTTTAGATCATTTCATACAGGATCATGTACCTAAATAATGATCTCACATATATAATGTATGTATATAAAAAAAAAAAAAAAAACGTCTACATATTGTTAGGAACAGTCTGTTTGAGAAGTGGTTTTAGCCTGATTGACAGGGTCAGATTGACACATATGGCACATATGAGGGGT
The DNA here is from genome assembly GCF_010015445.1 of Perca fluviatilis. Classification (NCBI taxonomy): domain Eukaryota; kingdom Metazoa; phylum Chordata; class Actinopteri; order Perciformes; family Percidae; genus Perca; species Perca fluviatilis. The sequence continues at coordinate 9,243,310 of NC_053116.1, forward strand.
GTGGTGTTTGACTTAATTAAGCCCAACGAGCTGCAGGTGGTGGGACTGAATCAAGCCAGCAAGCTGCAGGCTGCCACACTGGGACATTCTCTCAGAATATTCATTCTGGAAGAAGGAGAAGTGGAAAGCCTGAAGCGGACAAAGACGCTGGAGAAAAACACCCAGAGAAAGACTGTTTCTGATTAAAGAGACCTTTTCGTGTTTTCCCAATCGACACAACTATATGTAAATACACCTTTTAAAACCTGAACCAACACGGAGAGCGGGGCTGGGCCAGGTCCCGACGACGATGACGGAGAGAATGCTGGAAGGTGGACTCAGACGCCGGAGAAACCCAGGCCAGCAGCCATCTTTAGACCGCGAACCGAAGCGGCGGCTGGGTGAGTGAGTTAACACAGCACAGCCCCTCTAAAAGTAGGAAAGATACTGTAAATACTCATCCAGGAAAGCTCAGGTCTCCCTCTCACGTTAAATGCATCACGCAGGGAGAGGAGACAATATAATGAATGTTACGTGCCAGGTTAGCCTTTAGTAGCTGTGTTTTCTTTGTTCATTATTTAATCATTTCTTCACACGTCATCAACGTATCATTAAAACACAATTTCAGAAGGTACAATCAAAGCCGGTCTACGGAAAGCCATTCCACTCCCTATCCAGCCCCATTGTACCGGATTTTGGTTGCAGTTCCACCAGAGTTCCACTGGGGGTGATCGCGGTCCAGTGCAAAATGAATGAGACTCTATGGAGCTAGACGGCTAAATTTGTCTCTTTCGCCTGATTGTCGTTGAGAAACCTCAGATTTGATTGTAGTTTTTGCAAGTTCAACATGGGTTATAGGTCGAAAGTTGAATGAACGAGTACTTATGTCCTTTTGATTTCTTACAGGGTGAGTCGTTGTTGCCCATAACACGCTAGCATTCTGCTAATGAATGCTGATTGGTCAGTGAAGGTCTGATTACGATCGGAGATCCCGCTTGACGGCATCCGAAGCAGAGCCAGAATATCAGAGTGAATATTTCAGTGTGGTCTTTAAAACATTAGCAAACCTCTTTCTAGCACGTGTATTAACAGGGAGAGTCTAACCTGTCAGCTGTGTTGTCGATGCCTCGAGAGAACAAAGGAAGTGACTCAGAGCTTGCCGTAAAGCAGTATCTCCGGCCGTATATGTGTATGACGTCATTGACATTTTAAAAGGCTTTTTAGAACAAAAAAGTGACTTTATAAAAATCTAACACACAGCAGTGTGTATTTTTTTAGCCTCCCCTTTCGAATGCAACATTCAAATTACTAGACAAAAAATTATATCCTGAGAAAAGTGGGTTTTGAGGGGTATAGCTCCATAGAGCCCCATTCATTCTGCACTGGCCTGTGAGCGCCCCCTATATGGAACTCTGGTGGAACTGCAACCAGTTCAGAACCCGGAAGTAACGAGGGAGTGGCACTTCTTGATATATTAGAAGTTCTTTGGTACAATGATCTCGCGTGAAATGGGGAACCCCAAATAAGCTACTAAAAACTTTTCGGAGGGGGCCCGATAACAACATACAACAGAGAGTTGTTCTACGAGTGTCTGTGTCTCAATTTGGATGCATACACTTACGTGTTGTACACTGTGTACACTATGCACTCCCTTGTCTAGTGCATACTTTTCTACAGGGTAGTGTTGTCTCAAATCGCACACGGCTATTATGCACATAGACAGTAAAAGAATGGACACAGCGACGCCATATATTTCTACGGAGACCGGTGAAGTCACTTTTCCGGTGGTGGCTGAGCGTTACTGCGCCAGCCTCAAACTGAGCTTGACGGCGTAGATGTGACGTGAGCAACCTGTCTGAAAGTTGGAAGTCTTCTGGTAGCTGTGCCAAGAGAAATCTCAATCATTCCCAATCTTACAGAGACGGAGAGCGTAGGTATATGTAAGGAGATAACATAGACACAGGCAAATTTACTGATCACTAACATGCTAGTTAACATTAGTAATTAAACTTAAACAGCTAATGTACAGTACAGGCCAAAAGTTTGGACACACCTTCTCATTCAATGCGGTTTCTTTATTTTCATGACTATTTACATTGTAGATTCTCACTGAAGGCATCAAAACTATGAATGAACACATATGGAATTATGTCCTTAACAAAAAAGTGTGAAATAACTGAAAACATGTCTTATATTTTAGATTCCTCAAAGTAGCCACCCTTTGCTTTTTTTGATAACTCTGCAAACCCTTGGTGTTCTCTCAGTGAGCTTCATGAGGTAGTCACCTGAAATGGTTTTCACTTCACAGGTGTGCTTTGTCAGGGTTAATTAGTCGAATTTTTTTCCCTTATTAATAAAAAAGCAAAGAGTGGCTACTTTGAAGAATCTAAAATATAAGATGTTTTCAGTTATTTCACACTTTTTTGTTAAGTAGATGATTCCATATGTGTTCATTCATAGTTTTGATGCTTTCAGTGAGAATCTACAATTTAAATAGTCATAAAAATAAAAAGGAAACGCATTGAATGAGAAGGTGTGTCCAAACATTTGGCCTGTACTGTAAATCGAAACTGCCTGCGAGCTTCTCCTGAATATACAGTCATTTCTCTACTGTGCGACAGTCTCGTGGTTATGACACAATCGTTAGCCTATTTTTACAAAAACACCTGCTACGGAGCCATAACGTGAGATACAAGGTAATGGAGCCTTTTATACATTGTCATGTTTCTTCAGAAATAAACAATGGACAAATAGAGTCTTTAAAAGCTTCAGATGTAAAGTTATTCGCTGTCAAAGTGACGCCAAAATGAATGGGAGTCAATGGAATGCTAGCGGAAGGTGATGGCTTGTTGGCCTAGAATTTCCCCATTGGAGGTACACTTTCCAGATGCACGCTTACCCCCCTTGGTTATGCACTGACCGGAAATGACTCTTCTTCTTCTGTTCAGTGGTAAATTGCAACCGGGCCGAGCATTACCGCCACCTATTGTCACTCGCCAAAATATACACCGGCTTGTTTTCTCACCACAGAGGTACTTATTGGAAAAAAACTAAAACAAAACGCATGTATAAATTACATTTTATAGTTGGGTTTTCGTTTCGCATTGCAAGGAGATGCAAGTTTCAACTCGTCTCGTCGCAAATCTTTAGTCTGAACTGGGCTTTTATGATGCAGAAAACAATAAAGGTGGGAGCTGCTTTTGGCAGTAATATTTAAATAAAATACCTAGATTTATTCTGCCTCCCAAAGTGATATTGGCTCTATTTAGTTGATTTTTTTTTTAATGAGAAAATAAAGCGCTGATACAGAGACGACCAACAAACCTTTTATTACCCATGACGCACATAAAAAACCCAGTAAAGGAAATTAAACCTAAATCCCCACCTCCACCCCTAAATAATTTTACTACACTCCCTAACTAACATTTGACAAGCATACGTCGTGATCCAATACATTTTTTACAAATCGTTCATTTCTAATTATATACAGAATAATTTTGTCATATCCCTGAGTTTCCAGAGATATTGAAAGACGTGAAGAAAATAATCCCCATCACAAATGGCCAGCAGAGACCATTCAAATCCAGCTTTGATTGATCTTGATAAGACCTGCTGAAGTTATTTGACGAGGAAGTTGGAAGACGGTGCTTTATCACATTCGTTCAATGACTCCTGGATTAAGTTGTGCTGCAGTGAGGATATGTGGCACGTGTCACAGCACTGAAGTGAGGAAAGGATAATGTCTAAGTCTGGGGGGCGTGATTAGATTCGAGCTTCGAGCCAGAGAAATAGACCTGTCACGGACTTCGATTTCTCCTCGAGGAAACATCTGCGAGGATACACGGCCGTCTCCCAGTCGTAGAGCGCTTGTTGCCATCTGTTATGTAACGCCATACATGCCATCTGTCATATCAAGACAGATCATGTATTCGTTAGCTTTGCGTTTGCCACTATAACCCCAGTCATCTCTGTCTAACATTGCTGTGTCTTCAAAGCTGCAAAACCAATTTGAGTCAATTTACATGTATGAACAAACAAGTCTTGCACCTGGTGCATATTTCAAAAAGACTATTAAAGTTTCAAATGAAAGCTATTATTGTCTGGGATGTTGACATGTTGCAAATTATGGTCTCGAAGAGAGAACGGCGCGATGTCTATACATCTTCCAAAGCTGTCAGTTGGAAAGCTTTGTGTGTTTTTTCTCAGCCGGGTGTCACTGTCTGCATGGAGCAACAAGACAGAACACAGTGTGACTGGGAAATGTGCAAGGTGAGATGTGAGCTCTAAAGTGAATGAAAATGGTTCAGATGCTGGGTATTGACTGCTTTTGGAAGCTTAATAGGAGATTCATATAGGCCCAGACAGAGAAAGAACTTAAGTTTTTCATGAGGCCATTTCTCTGGGGTATTCATGCTTGGACAAGCTGAGAAACCTCCATGATATTTAGAAGCAGTGGGTTGTGCTAGCTGCAATTCATGTGTCTCTTAAGGGATAATTTTGGGTTGGATTCTTACTTCTCGAGCAAATGGGATTTCTCTCAAAATGAAACCGACATATCTTCTTGGAGAAAATAGGCTCTACAGTACAGTTCCTTCACAAAGTAACTCTGACTAAATAGCTCTTAAACACTTAAAGGGCACACAAAGGCAGATGACAGGGTCAGCATAACGCAGACAGGATGCAGTTAATACACCATGCCTGGATGGATGGATGGATGGATGGATGGATGGATGGATGGATACTTGTCTCGCTTTGCCACACCCTCCTCCAAAGCGCGCTGAAGGAAGGTCTGGCTAGTCCACATTGCATTCGGGGATGGGAGGAAAATGTGCTCTGATTTAATGGCATTTCTTTAAACCAATCACAATCGTCATGGGCGGTGCTAAGCTGCAAAATAGTCGTGCAAGAGAATACCCAGATTGGACAGATAGTCTAGCTAGCTGTCTGGATTTACCCTGCAGAGATCTGAGGAGCACTCAACAATAGTCCTCATAAATCCATGGAATATAAAAATTCCAACACAAAGAAAGTGGCAGGAAACTGAAAATACATGCATCTGGCGGAATTTCCAATCCCTGAAGTGGAACGCGAAGGAAATGGACTACATGGATCTCTCTCTCTCTCTCTCTCTCTCTCTCTCTCTCTCTCTCTCTCTCTCTCTCTCTCTCTCTCTCTCTCTCTCTCTCTCTCTCGATGGAGGGTTGATATCAGTTTGGTCTCGCTGCATTCAGTGGATAGATTGGTCCAGGTGTTGAACGTGTGGCAACCACGTCTCCTAGAAATTACATTACTAATTTGCAACAACAAATGAGTTTTAAAAGAAACCTACTGATGCCCTGATTATGTAAAACTGTTAATTAAGGCATTTGCCAAGTTGCTAAATGTTGATACCGAAGGTATTACTACCATGTTCACTGACAGTGTATTTTGTTTTTGTACAATATCCACTCGTGGGAACTAAAGCATGATTTCACTTTTTTATGGTTATCAATAGGCACTCGCAGCAGTTGGTTAATGTTAGGAAGAGATTATGGTCTCAGCAAAATAGACAAAAGTGACATGCAGGACAAGACACCTTTATTTTATTGGCATTTAACTGAAACCACAAGGTTTCCCTAATCGTAAAAAGCTCTGAGAACCTCTGAACTCAATTAACTTCTTACTGTGAGTGATGTCCTACATGAACTTTTTTTTTTTTTTGTCAAAGGTAAACCAGTTTTGGCTGTTATACACAGGAGACATTTCTGTATTTGTGTTTTTCTCTATGCTTTTCTGGGCGGAGCTTAATTGGAAAAAGGTAATGTCAGATTCTTCTGAGCACCAATCGGGATTTAGCAGCATTTGACCTTATACAGAAATACGTTGTTGCCGAAATCCAACCACACATAGCACTCAGGATGTAAACCTCCGGTCTCTAGTGTCAAAGTGCTGTGCTTTGTTCGCCTACTACTACTAGCACCCCAACCACCTCCTCACGGCTGGCATGCCAACCAGTTCTCATTCCCAACTTGTAAAATACTGACACTTGGTCAGTGGCTCTCAGTGTCAGATACCAACGCAAAAAATCACCCTTTAGCACCTGTATGGAACGCATCAGGCATAGCAGCAAAGATTCTCTATTAGTAATATACAGTGTGTGTACACATTTTTTTACACATTCCAAACTATCTATCTATCTATCTATCTATCTATCTATCTATCTATCTATCTATCTATCTCACCTTCTGATTAACAGTTAATTTGTGGAATTTCTTGGTGTGTGTGTGTGTGTGTGTGTGTGTACGTACACAGCGATAAACAGTAAAAATCCATATTCACCTACTGTTTAAATTCATATTATGGCAAGAAATTCTCAACAAAGTAAAGAGAAATGACAATCCATCATAGAGAGAGAGAGAGAGAGAGACTTTCCCAATGACAGACAGAGATCAACTAGGCTTTTACAAGGTTAGCGTCACAGGAAATAATAATAATAATAAATTGAATTTATATAGCGCTTTTCATGGACTCAAAGTCGCTTTACAGGGTAGGGTAGATTATAAAAACATAACAAAACAAAACGAGCAAACAAAACAAGTAGAACAAAACAAGATACAGATGAAAAAGGGAGGGGGGCAGGTGGACTATGGGTAGGCTGAGGTGAAGAGATGGGTCTTGAGGCGGGACTGGAAGATGGTGAGGGACTCTCAGAGGTGCGGATCTCTTGGGGGAGGGAGTTCCAGAGCCTGGGAGCTGCTCTGGAGAAGGCTCTGTCCCCCAAAACAGCGCAGGTTGGACTTTTGGATGGAGAGGAGACCGGCGCTAGGTGGATCTGAGGGACCGTGGGGGGTTGGTAAGGGGGAGGAGGTCAGTGAGGTATGAGGGGCCAGATGGTGGAGGGCTTTATAGGTGAGGACCAGGATTTTGTAGGTGATCCGGTGGGAAATGGGAAGCCAGTGGAGTTGTTTTAGGACTGGAGTGATGTGGTGCCAGGATTTGGAGCAGGTAATGAGGCGGGCGGCTGAGTTCTGGACCAGTTGGAGTCGGTTGATGTTGGTAGAGCTGATGCCGAGGAGAAGTGAGTTGCAGTAGTCCAGTCGGGAGGAGATGAAGGCGTGAATGAGTCTTTCAGCAGCGGGGGTGTGAGAGAGGGTCTGATTTTGGCGATGTTGCGGAGGTGAAAGAAGGAGGTTTTAATGACTTGACGGATGTGAGGCTCCAAGGGAGAGGGTGGAATCAAAGATAACGCCAAGGTTGCGGGCCTGGGGAGATGGGGAGACAATGGTGCCGTCGATGGTGAGAGTGGGGTTATTGGTTTTGCTGAGTGTGGATTTGGAGCCGATCAGAAGGAATTCTGTTTTGTCGCTGTTGAGTTTGAGGAAGTTGTGTTGCATCCAGGTTTTAATAGCTGACAGACAGGAGTTGATGTGGGAGGGGGAGGATTGTGGGGGGATTTGGTGCTGAGGTAGATCTGGGTGTGCGTCAGCATAGCAGTGGAAGTCCAGGTTGAAGTGGCGGAGTATCTGACCAAGAGGGAGGATGTAGATGATGAAGAGGAGGGGGCCAAGTACGGAGCCTTGGGGAACACCTTGAGTGACTGTGGCTGTGGCAGAGGTGTGGTTGTGGAGAGAGATGAAATGGGATCTGTTGGAAAGGTAGGAGTGGAGCCAGCTGAGTGCAGTACCGTCGATAACGAGGTCTTTGAGTCTGGTGAGCAGGATGTTATGGCTCACAGTATCGAAGGCTGCACTCAGGTCGAGGAGGATGAGGATGTTGAGGGAACCGGTGTCACAAAGGTGAGGAGGTCGTTGAGGACTTTGAGGAGAGCGGTTTCTGTGCTGTGTAGGGGCGAAAACCAGATTGGAGAGGTTCGAATAGGTTATTGGCAAGAAGATGGGTTTGTAGTTGTGAGGCGACTATCCGTTCCAGGGTTTTAGACAGAAAGGGGAGGTTGGATATTGGGCGGTAGTTGTTGAGAGAGGAGGGATCCAGACCAGGTTTTTAAGGATTTGGGGTGACAGCGGCAGTTTTAAAAGCAGAGGGGACAGTTCCAAGGGACAGTGAGGAGTTGAAGAGGTTAGTGAGGTAGGGGCATAGGACCGGGAGGCAGGACTTCAGAAGTGGAGTAGGGAGGGGTCAAGGGAGCAGGTAGTGGGTTTGGAAGAGCTGATGAGTTTGGAGATTTCAGGAGGAGTGACTGGGTTAAACTGGGAGAGGAGGAAGTGTGGAGGAGGGTCGGGAGGTCTGGAGGGATGGAGAGAGGAGGGTCCAAGGTAGGTGCTGGAGTAGATCCTGGAAGGTCAGATACAGGGGATAGGGATTTGTAAATGAGATTGATTTTGTCAGTGAAAAAGTGGAGGAATGAGTTGCAGAGATCCGGAGTAGAGGTAAGGAGGCTGTTGGTCCGAGGCTTGATGAGGTTGTTCAATGTGGAGAAGAGGGTTCGGGGGTTTTGGCAGGGGTCGGTGAGGATGGTGGAGAGGTAGGCAGGTTGGCAGCAATGAGGGCATCTTTGTAGGCGATGAGATGGGATTTAAAGGCTTCGTGATGGACTGTGAGGGATGATTTCTTTGTCAGACGTTCAAGTTGGCGGCCAGTTTGTTTCATTTTCCGAGTGCAGGTGTGTACCAGGGTGAAGAGGTGTTAAAAGTGACGAGTTTTTGTTTTGGGGGGGGCCAGGGTGTTGAGGGAGGTAGACAAGGTGGAGTTGAGGTGGTCTGTGAGGTCATCGGGTGAGGTGAGGGTTGAGTCCAGGTGGAGAGTGGTGGAGAGCAGGTCAGAGAGATGGTGGGGATTGATAGATTTGAGGTTGCGGAAGGTGATTTCTCTGAGGAGGCGGGGGCGTGGGGTTGGAGAAGGGATGGTGAACCGTATCAGTTTGTGATCAGAGAGGGGAAAGAGGCATGGATGGAGGTCGAGCACTGGTTGGTTGGTGGAGCAGACCAGGTCGAGGATGTGACCTTTTTCATGGGTGGGGAATGTGACATGTTGGGTGAGAGAGAAGTTATCCAGTAAAATTTTGAATTCTGATGAGAGCTTGCATGTGGGGAGTCCATGTGGATGTTTAAGTCACCCGAGTAGCAGCAGACGTGGAGAGAGAGATGAGGCTAGTGTGAGGAGTTCAGTAAAATCAGAGAGGAAGGAGGGATTTGGTTTAGGTGGCCGGTAAATGAGGATGACTGTCATGGAGGAAAGAGTTTTGAAGGCGAGATATTCAAACGATGATACTGAAGGGAGGGTGAGTTCTGTGATCCGGGAAGTTCTGATTGAAAATGACGGCGCGGCCACCTCCACGTTGGGAGGGGCGGGGTTTGCAGATGTAGTTGTAGCCAGGGGGATGCTTGGTTGAGGGAGAAGAAGTCGTTGGGTTGTTGCCAGGTTTCGTGAGCAGAAGGAAGTCAAGAGTGTTGTCGAGGATTAGTTCATGGAGGACAGGGGCTTTATTGTTGAGCGATCGGGTGTTGAGGAGGGCAAAGTTGGCATGGTGAGAGGGTGGTGGGATGGGGGCAGGCTGGAGAGATCTGAGGTTGTCCCGGTTAGCAGTGCGTGTGGTCGTTGGGGTGTGGGGGTATTGCAGTTGAGGGGGGACAGTGAGCCGATTAGCAAATGATTGGAGAGTATGATTGAGTGTATGTGAAGTGGGGAAAGCACTGTAGTCCGGTCCGGGTTTTCTGTGTAGCCTGATGATGCGTTCAGCCCTATGTGAACCAGTGGGTGAAGCATTCAGATGACGTGGGACAGGTGCAACAGAGCGTGCAGGTGACCAGATGGATGGAATGGATTGTCCGTGGTGGAAGAAAACAAACTTGCGGCGAGAGCTTCTGTGGATGTAACGGCGTCGACGTAGAAGTCCGAGCTGTTTGATGACTGGGATGCAGGATGGAATGGAGTAGTTGACGAATTGGACCAGTTGCAGAGTTGAATATTTGATCATGATGCCGGCGAGCGGAGGGACGGAGAGCTCCGTGATAGTGGTTAGCCGTGGGCTAGGAGCACAGAGGTGGAGGTGGAGATGGATGAATGAGGTGATTGCCAAAATGATCCACAGCATGACCGAAGGAGAGGAATGTCTAGTCTTGGTCGCGGCTCGCATCTGGTGGAGGTTGCCTATGAGGAGGAGGTCAGCAATCGGGTTAGCCGCCGAAGCAGCTAGGATTTGCCGCCACGCGTTTGGTGAACGGGGGCAGCTAGCTAGCGGCTAACCGACGAGGCAAGAGTCCGGTCAAGGAGCCCCAGGCGGCTTCGGGAACCAGCAGAGAGACTGTCCAGAGGTACAGAGGCTGTCCAGAGGTAGGGGGTACAGCGAACACAAACACAAGAGAATAGCAGACGAATAGCAGATGAATAGCAGACGGAGAAGCGGCGAATAACCAGCGCCAGCGTCCTCTCACGTCGGTTGGAGATGGATTTTTTTGAAATGAAATGCATCCTGTCTGCAGACTCACTTCTCTCTGGCTGGGCTGACAGCAGTCTCAGCCTTCCGATGCACTCTCCTGTGGGAATGGATTTAGTTGGATTTTTAATTATCCAGCTCCAATTTGTAAATTAGGTTTTTTTTTATGCCAAAACTAATAATAACAATAGACAGAGATGGATCTTGGGAGACTTAAATATGCTTATGAAGAGACAGATTGTTCTCTACTCAAGCCGTCAGAGATTACCACCCCCACTTAGAGGCCTATAAGCAAATCAAAACCCTTGTAAGACAATGAAATGACACTATCCAGTCTCTCCAGCGTTTCGTGGCCTTTTTTTGAGGTTGTTGCAGCCCAAAAAGCCTGATTTTTGCAGGAGCTTTTGTAAAAAATTGCAATAAAAGTTGCGATGTCTTTTGTAGGGTTGTTGCAATGAAGTTGCGAGAGACAGTGAAAGTTGCACAAAAAAAAAGTAGCGTTTTTTTTTTTTTTTGTATAGTTCTTTAAAATCAAAAAGGAAACTTTTTTTGGGGAGAATAAAACTACTCTGGGCTGAATTTTCCTAGTAACCTTACCAAAAAGGCTCAGGATGCTGCAAATGTTGGTATAATATGAAAATGGCTGGTGGATTTAAGACAAAAAATAATAATTTATTGAATGAATCAAATTTGAACATATCTGTCAGTGGCTTGTTGATCTTCATATTGTTAGTTAATTTCCTATCATGGCCTGGGCTGGGACTCACATTCATACGGTTTGATAAAGTAGCTACTTATTGGACTTTAACTTATCATTGCACTTAAAATAACAAGTGTAGCTGTCCTCAATTTAGGTCATCCTGTACGTCTCATCTCTTTTTGTGTGTGTGTGTGTGTGTGTGTGTGTGTGTGTGTGTGTGTGTGTGTGTGTGTGTGTGTGTGTGTGTGTGTGTGTGTGTGTGTGTGTGTGTGTGTGTGTGTGTGTGTGTGTGTGTGTGTGTGTGTGTGTGTGTGTGTGTGTGTCGCGGGGGGAACTGAGCAGCAGCCCCGCCCACTGCAGAGAGCCGACAGGATTGAAACAGCAGCAGCTTTTCAGAGACGTTACAGCGTACATTGATGTTAAAATGTCTACAGGTTGGCAGGACGGTCTGAAATGTATTGCGCGGTCTTTCACTGTACGTTTTGTTGGTAAATGTGTCTTCATAGCAGAAACAAGGAACTGAATTTGGTGACGTCACATACTGATACCAAGTCTAGCAGGTGGGACTGTATGGATTGGTTGAAGTTGCGGGAAACTCCGGTTATTGGTCACATTTGCAGAAAAGTTGCGGTGATTGGTCAAAATTGCGAGTCGCACCAAATTCACGGCGATTGGTTGAATTTGCGTGAATTGTCGCGAAATCCTGGACACCAACATCTTATCATTATTCTTGATAGCATAAGAATCACATTAATAGCCCTATTACTATACCCAATAATTAAATATATACTTGATATATTTTGTAGTAACTAGGCTGTATACTCACTTACCAAGCAAATATGCTGACGTGAGAAATAAATATGATGATTTTCAGAAATGTAACACTGGAGTCTGCAAGTGAAGCAATCCTGGTTGGTGGATACAGTGTTTCAAATCACAGCAATAAGTCTTCCTCACTGACTGGGTGAAAGCTCACCCATCCGTCCACCCACACAGACTCACTGTCACCACTGACACACACACACACACACACACACACACACACACACACACACACACACAACCCTAGACAAACCTTCATCCTTCATTTACTGGCACCGCCTCTGTCTGTGTCCCTCTGTACAGCTGAACCACCACACCAATAGCAAGCTGCACCACGAGGCTGCCTCTGTTTCGAGGTGAAAAGACAGGATTATTACCCAAAGGCAACATACTGTATCCCGGCAGCTTGGACAACCAGCTACAGAGGAGGATAGACAAATGGATATTTACTAATTCAGTGTGCTGCATAGAGGCTGAGCAGTGTGCTTTGGATCTCTTGGTGTGTTCCATCTCCGGGTTTGGCAGCGCAGGCCTAGCTGAGACCCTCTGAATAAGCACATCCTCCTGCTCCCATCTCAGGAGACTTAATTGTAGCCGGACATTGTTTGTGATTCCTGCCAAGTTGCCGGAAAGTTTCCCTCTCTTGCAGCTTTTTGTAACCCCCACACAGCAGGCTGTTATTCTCAGCCCATCATCAGATTCACGACTACGGAAAAAAAGCTGATTAAACCGAAATAACCACCATCTGAGGGGGATCATCAGTCACATTACGTCCTCAGGGTCAAACGCACAAACCACGATGTCCTGATCTTGCTTGCATCTTACATTTGCTCAGATTTTCAGCGTGTCTGACTGATGTTTTAGAGTTCATACGCGGGGCAAAACCTTCCTTATCTATGTAATGAAATGTATTATGTCATATATTGCTGATCTTTGCAATTTTATTTAAGATTAGAAAAGAATCCGCTGAAATAACCTCAATATTAAATATAGATACAAATTAAAGCCTGTAATAATTGAGTAAGGAACAACATAATACAAATACATTACAAATACAATCTCAAAGGTTTGTCTTGTCACTAAATTATTCCTGTGAAAAAGCCTCACATATCCATGTTGGGGTAAACGGGCGTTTAAGAGGCATGCTAGCAACTAGGGCTGGGTATCGCCAGTGATTTCCCAAATCGATTAGATTCTGATTCACAATGTCCCGATTCGATAAATTTCGGATTCGATTTCAATTAGGTTATGGAAATTTCCGTTACAATATCCATTTTGCTTGGATATAAAATAGATTATTAGATAACTTCTGCTGTAAATGTTACAAGCAAGACGCAACCCTCAAATATTTTTTATAATGCACCAGGTTTACATTAAGAATTGACCTCTAAAAAGTACTTTTTACTTCTACATCCATGGTGAAAAGGCTTATGTGAAAAGATTTATTTCTGGATTTTATGAATTAATATCCGATGAATCAAACACATTGATTTTAATTGGAGAATTTATTGTTTTAACCCAGGCCTACTAGCAACTCTGTGAGGACTCACTTAAACAGTGGTGCTTTAAACTTAAAGGTCCCATGGCATGAAAATTTCACTTTATGAGGTTTTTTAACATTAATATGTGTTCCCCCAGCCTGCCTATGGTCCCCAATTGGCTTAAAATGGTGATAGGTTTAAACCGAGCCCTGCGTATCCTACTCTGCCTTTTGAGAAAATGAAAGCTCAGATGGGCTGATCTGGAATCTTGCTTGTTATGAGGTCATAACAAGCAAGGTTACCTCCCCTTTCTCTGCTTTGCCTGTCCAGAGAATTTGGCCAACCCATGGGAGAGAGACATCATGGCTTTCAAACGAGAAAAGTGGCAGTTGTTTAAGGCCACACCCCCACCCTCCACCTTGCCCCGCCCTCTCTCCTCCTCAATAGCTAGAGACACAAAAATGGCACATCCTCAGGAAAGCTCATTGTGGGACTGGCTCTAGTGGCTGTAATTCGGCACCAAGGCTGAATTTCGGGAAAGAGACTTCAGATATAGTATTAGGGGACCACTAAGGTCTATATAAAAGCATCCAAAGAGCACCATGTCATGGGACCTTTTTAATGTAAATGCCAGCATGCTAACATGCAATGACATGTTTAACACATTAAAGTTTATCTGGTGTAATGTTAACCATGTTTAGTTCATCGTCTTAGTTTAGCGTGTAGCATGCTAACATTTGCTAATTAGCGGTAAACTCAAAGTACAGCTAAGGCTGGTGGGCATGTTATTAGTTTTGCAGGTGCATGATCGTAAACAAAGTATACATACGTACGAACATTTTTGACCTGATGATGATGCTAGATCAAAAATCAGGATACCCAAAGTAATTCAAATGTATCCTGATGGGAACATGAATGTCAGTCCAAATTTCATGTCAATCTATCCCATAAACATTTCATTAAAAACCACAAACATCAACCTGCTGGTGGCAAGAGAAAAAGTCCTCACCAAAGTCATTAGGAAACATCGTCTGGGGACCATGGCTGCATCTCATGTCTCTTATTTAATAGCTCCTCAAAGCCAAGCAAAGAGGATGGCTCACCGAGGAGCTATGATCGAGGATACACGGGAGCAGCCTTCCCGGGAGCCGTGCAGCTGAAAGCCTTTGTTAACTCCATCAATACAGCTGACAAATTCATGTGACACTTCAGAGGAAAGGACGTCTCAGCCCTCTAAAACACATTTCCTCGTTTCCTCTCCCCTTCCATGATTTCCTCAGTCTCTCCCATGCTTCCTCGGTGGGAAGGACTAAGACGCGAGGAAGGGAGGCAAGTTGAGGAGCCATGGATGCAGTTCAAGCGAAGTGAGAACGACCTTATGAATGTCTGTACAAAATGTTGGGCCAATCTATGAAGTAGACAGATATGTCACTGAATAAATGAAAGTTTTGACCTGCTTATGGCGCTACATAAGAAAAGCCATTCCTCATCTGGGTACCATGGATATCTGTACCCACTTTCATGGCAGTCTAATAGTTTTTAGGCTTTAATAATTCAGTAAGAACAATACAAATGTATCTAAAGGCTCATCATGTCACTAAAACATTGCTGTGAAAAAGCCTCAAATACCCATGTTGGGGTAAACCGAAATCAGGAGGCACACTATTCCAAACTCAATCAGTGGGATAAAAGAACTGACGCAAAGCCCCTGAAAGCATTGCAGCGGTTTGAATTGATCTTGATGAGTGTTTCAGTTATGAAATAACAATGAAAATACATGAAGAATCATTGTGGCACAGAATGAAACTGACACACACTTTTATCTAGCCTTGTAAATATTTCTGCGGAGAGACACAGGGAAATCAACTCTCAACAGCAAATAACAGTGTTCAGTGTTAAACCAGAGCTGTGTGCACACTGCTCCGCTCTTCACATTAATGGGTTTCTATGGTCAATTTCCAACCTGTTTATACTTTTATATTACACTGTATTCTTCTATGTGTGGGAGGGAAGGAAACAGGAAGTATAGCGCTACAGGTGCATCTCACTTACCTTATTTGATAGCTCCTTAGTTGAAGTTGTTCAGCTGAAAGTCGTTGCTAACTCCGCCCGTACAGCTGACGAATTCACGTGACGCTTCAGAGCAAAGGACGTCTCATCCCTTTTAAAAACGCATTTCCTCGTTTCCTCTCTCCTCCCTTTATTTCCTCCGTCTCTCCCATGCTTCCTCGGTGGGACGGACTAAGACGCAAGGAAGCGAGGTGAGTGGAGAAACCGGGGATGCAATTAAAGGTTAGTGAAAATCACCTTTATGACTCAGACCAGGGGCGATTCTAGGATCAGACCTTTAGGGGGGCTCAGCCCCTAAAGAGAATGTGACATGGATACAGTGCTTTGCAAAAGTGTTAACTCTTACTTGCTATATCAGTAATTTCATTAGACCATAATCTCTGAGCTAGCTACTGAACGACAACATCAGGTAAAGTTTTTAAACTAAACCTGACACTTTATAAGTCACAGTAATAATGACTAAAGTGTGTGTGTGTGTGTGTGTGTGTGTGTGTGTGTGTGTGTGTGTGTGTGTGTGTGTGTGTGTGTGTGTGTGTGTGTGTGTGTGTGTGTAGCTGCAGCGATGGCCGAGGGAGTGAGAGCAGCTCCTCTGCAGCGCTGATGTAGTTGTGTGAATGCAGAGCTGTGTGTCTCTCACTGCTGGGGGTTAGGGTTAGGTAGTGACAATTTATCGAGACTCCGGCGGGTCACGGTATTCCCAATCAACAAACGTATTGTGAGTTGTAAGTGGTTCTCTTTTCTAAAACGAAATGCCTCGCAATCTTTGGGCGCACTCACCGCATTGCAGCGTCATTTCTTAATTTAATCTCTGGCTCCGTCCCGCTCTCGTTGATTTCTATGCTTGATCCGTCCCGAACACGTTACCGACAGTGAAATTGACTCCCATACCGCGTTGAACGGAATCACGTGACCCGCGGGACTCCTGAAAAATTGTCCCCCTCTAATAGAGACTCAGCCAAAGGCGGGAGTCGGGCACAACCACCTCCGATTGGCCAACGCTACGTGTCTGTTAACCCTTTCCTTGACTGGGTTACAGGTGCATAGCATCGGCGACAGCCACACAGGATATTAAACCTGTTTCAAGCCCTTTGAACCTGTAATTGTTTGTCCTCTGTCACTTACAGATGAGTTTGCAAACTGTCACTTGAAGCACCAAAATTGATTTAAAAAAAATATATTGTTATTTTTAAGGGGGCTTAGATGAAATTTAGGCTTGAGCCCCCCTAAAAAGGGTCTAAAATCGCCCATGACTCAGGGGCCTCTATAAAAGAGGGTGGAGAGCTCACCTGGGACTTTCTTCCTGCACTGAGAGAGCAGCTGAGGCCAGCCTTTGTTTGGTGTGTGATTCAGTAGGCCCTTTTCTTAATATAAAATGTGCCTAAAAGCATGGTTTTAGTGCATTGAACTGTTTTATCAAGACATATTTATTTTTTACACCATATTCAATGATAAAACCTGCTCTTTGTTACATTCCCCATGTTTGGTGAGGGACAAACAATTGGAGTGATTGCTCAGGTACATTAGCCTACAAATAAGGTACGCTCATGCTGAATGTAGATGTTTTTCAGTGGGTGTTTAGTATCTGTTATATAATATTAACATTGTTTTTCATAAACGTAGATTTCAGTCACCTGTATGGCTGTGAATAGGGAAAAGGGACTATAGCCTTGACAGGTATATTTTAGTGCTGTCAAACGATTAAAATATTTAATCGCATTAATGTCATAATTAACTCTCAATTAATCGCACATTTTTATCTATTCTAAATGTCCATTGATTTGTTTTTGTCCCTTTTTTTCTCATTTTAATTATCTTAACATGGAAAAGTGGATCGGCTTGCTTTGTGCTTTTGTCACCTGGCTTTGAGGTTCTCAGCTGTGTGTTCGGCCATCAAGTGGTATTTCAGACTGGACGTGCTGCGACGATAGCTCAGTTCACAACGACAAAACCCACAGATCACTTTGGTCTTGTCAATGGAACCATTTGGCAACTTTTTAAAAGTAAACTGTCCATTCAGAGTCTTATTGGCATCCATTTCAGCGTCTCGCGCTCGCCATTCACTCAAAAGGTAATGTTAGCCTACTACTCTTTGGCTGGCTCGCCAGCCCAAACAAGTGTGTGCGGCGTGCCTGTTGTTTTGTTTCCGGTCTAGCTAGATCCGGTGTGGTGTTGTAGTTTTTCTAACGTTACTAGTTGTTGCAACAGCATGTGAAAAAAAACGACAAAGTTTTCTAGGCCAAAAAGAACGTTAACCTTGCGATAGAAAAATGTACGCCGTTAAAATGGGTTTGCGTTAACGCCGTTAATAACGCGTTTAACTGACAGCACCAGTATATTTATTTTATCTCATTGCATATGCTTTGCAAATGTTCTGTGAAGTTTGCTTTGCATAGCTTAACATGCTTCTGTGTTTTCTAGTTTTAAACAAAGACGCTGCTCTATGAGCCAACCAACCAGATGTTTAACTAAGCTACTGAACAGGCCATTTTGTTTTGCTTTTTCGCGTTGGGTTTCTGCTGTGTTAGAGGGGGGACTGACTGGTAGAGGAGCCATTCTGCATGCATGTGTCCTGTGAGGTTAAAGCTACCTTAGTGTGCTGTGAATAGGCAATTTGAGTGTGTAAAACCGTTTTGAATTAGTTTGTGTGTCGTGTCAGGTTTATCTATAAATTGCCTTCTTATTTTACATGTCTCTCTGATAGTGCAGCGTCTACATCAAATGAAAAGCATAAAATGCATAAAATACATGTTATGTACCTCCTTTACAAATGAAAAAAAAAATTTTTTTTTATAAAACAATTAGTTTTTAGAAATGTCTCACGATATATTGTCTTCAGAAGTGTATTATTCAACTTTTGTTTTTGTTAAAGAAGGAAAAGAAAATTACAATGCTCAAGCACATTGTCCCAACCCTAGTTCATGTAGTGGCTATACAGTATATTTCGTGGCATCACTCTGTATGGTCTGAATTCGCTAGATTCATTCACTGATACTGTGATGTTAATAAAATCAACATTTTGTTTGTATAGCAGTCTCTGGTTCTCTGGTTTCTCTGGGTCTGTGCATTTGATATATGAACACTGTCATGTTATTTAGCAAGTTAAGAACATGATTAATATGATTACTGAATATAAGTTGCAAAGTAAACAAAGTAAGGTTATAGTCCCATACATACAGACCTAAGAGCCTCTCCTGTTACCTATTCAGCACTCGTGTCACAATGCAACACTGCAGATAGCCTTCACAATGAGCAGCCCAAATGTTACCCACATTATATTTTGTATTGTACGAGTCAAATCCCAATTGGGTTGCCGACAGTGGTGTAGTCTACGTGATACGCAGGTATACGCAGTATACCCACTAAGAAAGCTCCAGGGTTTCCATATACCCACTTAAAAATGTCCAATGACACGCAACAGCATACTTTCCATTATATTTTTGATGTATTTAGAACTGTCATCTGTGGGGTTTTTTCGTGTGTGTGTGTGTGTGTGTGTGTGTGTGTGTTAGATTTCTTTATTTAAAAGGGACAGTGCACATTAATCAACATGAGTACAATGTCCAACATGTAAATGTGCCAGATTTAGCCGTACCGGCTAATTTTCATCTGCAGTCCCTAGCAGGTTGATGACTTAAAAAACAATAAATACAATACAACAATACCAACAAGTAAACATAAAATAAGAACAACCTATGCTTACATAGGTAAAAACATATCTGATACTACATAAATACATCAACACATACTGAGACAGTACTGTAGCAATGAATACAAACATATTATTCTGTATTATGGGAACATATTTGATTAGCCAATAGCCAATGTTTATGTATATTACACACAGTATACCCACTACAATACATTAGACTACACCACTGCTTGCAGATTATAATAATAATATTGATGTATCAGTGTGTTATTGGTCCCAGTGGGGGGGAGGGGGGGTTCTCTTTCTGCACCCTCTCTACAAGAAAGTACTGGTTTGATAGAGCCCCCTACTAGAACTTGATGTGGGATAGAGGATGGTAGATGTTTTAATTCTGTTCCCTGCACTCTGAGCGATAAAGTAATGTGGTACATTAAGTTTATTTCTCAATTAAACTCTGAATTTGTTTACTCCCACTTTTAATTCAGTACGCAGTGCAAATACAGCCACCTTATTTACCAAATCACAAATGCAAACCTATTTTAAGAGTCACCGGGGCGATGCCTTAGATAGTCAAGGGTGTTTTTAAATTGAGATCCAGTCATAAATGGAAGGATGTGCTCATGTGGGAAACCTGTCGGTGTGATAAATAACCCCCCCCCCCAGTCCAGGAAAAAAGGATGTCGGTGTACATTACTGCTCACATTCTCAAACAACAACATTCAACAGTCAACCATCGAGCCCCTAACTTGCTTTATGTGTCATCGGAACTTAAGCCGAATCTGAACTGTATTATAATTATTAGTTCTGTTGTGAAGACCAAAACCCCCTCAGACAGTTTAAAGTATATTTTATATTTTCTGTGGCAATACTGTATCGATACACAGACTCCAAGTATCAATCTTTTATTATATATGTGTTTTGTGTATATACTTTATGTGCTTGACTATCCCATTTTCCAGTAATAATATTGAAGTGAGATGAACAAACAGAGAAATGTATCTTTTTAGATAAAACGGATGTTGACAAAGTTTCCTTTTGGGGACCTAAATTAATTTGAATTTGGGAAACATTTGAAGTTTGAAAAACGATAATAAAATGCAAATCCCAGAATATTACAATGTGTTTTAAGTCGCAATAAGATTGTATCATGAAATAAGTATTGTGATGATATCATTTCATGAGACCTCTGGTGATTCCCAGTCCTACTGGAATATAAAAGGTAAAGCCTGATTTTCCAGTTTTGAGATATTGGGCCTCATCTGTGTACATTTGGAGATAATGTTCCCAGTTGTTTTTTAGCCTTTCCTTCACTAAGTCCCTTTTAGTTTTTAAAATGTACTGCCAGTTTTGAACGCCAAATTCCCAGGGGAGTTTTTTCTGATTTAAAGCTGGAATTTGGGTTGTACAGATGTCCCCACAACAGATTATCAGGGCCTTGGCTTGTAATACATTCAATCTCCTGAGAACTGATTTGGCTGCAGTCCCATAAACAACAATAATCTATTTGTGATCTTGTCATTGCTCTGTTCCTGCCGCCTGGCGGTTACCGCCAGAAATTCAGCACTATGAACTCTGGCCGGCAGGGCAGAATCTGTGCACGTTCACGGGAGAGACAATCGCTTTATACCCCTACCGCCGGGATCAAAATCGCTTCACCTTCTGCCGCCCTCCCCTCATTGAAAAGACTGGAGGTGGCGAGTTACCGTGCGGTGGTGTAAAAGCTCATCAAAAGATATAATTTATCATAGTGATAAGTAGTACTGGGGTGTTCCATTGTCAGAATAAGCATCCCCAACCATAATTAAAAAAAATTTCAAAGTTTATTAAATGTATTATGCTCCAATCCCATATCAAAGGTCAATATATTGAATCTATTCGTTATGGCATTATAGCATGGTTTGGTAACCTGTCCATCAAACTTCAAACCGCAGCTCCAAAACTTGATTAAAATGGAAGGAAAAATAATTGTCCAGCTGCCAACACCTCCTCTTCAGGAGATCAGGAGGCAGGGTCTTAAAATCACCCACGATCCAAATCACATCTTGAATAGTGAGTATGAGCTTATGCCATCAGGCAGAAGAAGGTACAGGTTACCAAATTGCAAGCTGAACAGGTATAAATTCTCATTTGTACCACTTGTATGGAGGGGGGGGGGGCAATGTGCAGAGTTTTAGTACAGGTAATCTTTGTAGTACTCAACATTATGGTTGGAAAATGATGTGGAGTATGTGGTAGGGCATTTGTGCAATATTTTTGATTTGACAGTGAATGTGTAATATACAGTATTTGTGCAATACATAAGTTATTGTTCACAGCATGATCTGATAAAAACGTGCGCAATATTTGGGTAGAATATATGTGCAGCATGAGGGGGAGTATGTGAAGTAGGTTCTCTTTCGTGTGTGTGTGTGTGTGTGTGTCGGGGGGGTGGGGGGGGTGGTTGTATGTTGCATTTTTGTTTTCATGACAAGACAAATTTCTCCTAAATGAGACAATAAAGGTGTATCTTATCATATCTTAAAAATGGGCACAGGGGTTAATATAATATATAATATACTTTAAATCTAAGGCCTCTAGCTCACCCAGTAAGAGCGTGCGCCCCATGTAGGTTTGAGTCCTTGGCAGTGGCCCGGGTTGGAATCCAACCTGCGGCCCTTTGTTGCGTGTCATCCCCTCTCTTTTTCTCCCACCTTTCCTTTCCTGTCTATCCACTGTCACTATCGAAATAAAGGGAAAAGCCCCAAAAAATCTGAGAAAAGTGGTCTTGGCTTCATTGCCATCACATATTGCAACATATAGCCTTCCGCTCTACTTAACTGGTGGAAAAAAAACAGGATTTCTCAGGAATGGAATTAGAATTATCAGAACTGATGGCCACAACCAAAAAAATAACCAATGACATTACCACAATAACACAAGCCTATCATGTTGTTCAATAATCAAAGAGACTGCCATTTGTCTATGTTGAGGGATATTGGGGATATCATAAAAATAAAACCATAAAAGTGGGATTAAAAAGTGGGGAAATATACTGAAAAATACTCCATCCACTGAATCCCTTATTTGGGCAGAAAATGCGTGACATGCCTTGGCTCTCTAATAGGCATCAATGTTGCAGCAGGTCTGTTAACATTACAAACACCAAAGTTTGTATTGAGACGCCTGGGGGTTTGACAAAACATCGGTATTGTGCGACCGGGGAACAGTACAGTGAGATGTGGTGCAACTGAATTGCAGATTCTGATCCGTTTTAAGCAAACAGAAGGTGCAGCATAATTGGGCTGAATGTTACTCTGTGAAAGCCTGATGTTTAGCCCCTGTTAGGAACGAGGCGAACCACACAGGAAGCGATAAAAACCTTGGGAAGCAGATGTTGATGGCTAATTGTGAATGAACACCGATAGCGGGGAAATGTGTGCTAAAAGTGGTCGTCTGTGTTGAAGTGTTTTTGACATGCCATTAAGATTAATGCCCCCCAGCATAAATGTGATCAAAAGCTATGAACTCCACTTCATTCAACTTCACTGGAGACCATTCTACAATAGGTAAGTCATACTGCTGTAAGAATGCATTATGTTTTGAAATAACTTATATAATATCCCATTTAAATCTGAAGCACTTATCTTAAAAAATTGCATTCAATTGCACTTCACTTTTCTAAGTAAAGCCAATTTGGAAAATTGTCTTATTTATCAGCGACATTGTTACAAGAGATTTAACGGCAATTGTATTAATCCAGATTGATCCTGAAGTGAAGCACCTTTGTGTTATTTGAAAGGTTACATGAAAGTCATTATGAAATGTCAGAAATGATGGGCAAATTAAAGCACAATTGAAAGACAATCAGAAAGCATTGTATTTTTAGAATCGCACTTCTTCCATCAAGACAGTAACTCCAGAATGCTACGAATAAGCAAATTAAGTGAACAAACGATCCACACTGGTGTGTGTGAGCCCCTACTATAAGCCAAGAGACCTCCAGTATAAACATACTGTATTGTGCAGGAAGAAGTGCTAGTACAAAACATCCTATTACCAAACAGTATTTGACTAACTAACTAGTGCTACCTTTGCTGTCACAGTCCAGCTTACTCTTAGAAAGCTGTAAAACACTAGGGTGATCTTCCGGTGTGATTTCTAATATATTATTCATAACACTCCCTCATTGCATACTCCAGCTCGGCTCTAAAAACGTGACTGTTTAGTCATGAGTAGACTTCTGTTGAAAAGACACACACAGAAGTGTGTGTGTGTGTGTGTGTGTGTGTGTGTGTGTGTGTGTGTGTGTGTGTGTGTGTGTGTGTGTGTGTGTGTGTGTGTGTGTGTGTGTGTGTGTGTGTGTGCTGTTGTGTGGTGTGTGTCAGTGAGTGCAAATGTGTTTTTTCAAATAGTCAAATAATAAGCGACTCATATTGACACTCCTAGAGGCTACTTTCAGTTCATTTCTATAGTTCAGTTTTAGGCAGACGTTAGATCAATCACGAATCACATTGTGGCTTTTTTTTTGCCTCTGATCTGGGCTTTTGTCGCCGATTTCCAAAACCTGTCAGCTCTGGGACAACCATGGCTGAAATTGTGTAGTTGTAAACTCACATTGAGTTTGAGAGACAAACAATTCAATATCAACAACTATAGCTGTTTACAAAAAGAAAGGTGGATTCTCTTCTACGTCAAAGCAGATATGAACGCACATGAAGAGTGAAATCAGAAAGTTTGACAAAAACAAGCACCTTTTCTTGTCCTGAATAACAAACGGATCGAGAATTATAGTTCTTTACCTTGATTGGATTTCTTCTTGGGGGGAAAATGATTAATTGCTGGACTTGAGAGATGTTTTAGCATTCCATGTATGACTGCTTTTGAACTTTTTTTCCCCATTGATGTTTAGAGTGATTAAGAGGCACTTTGAGCTCTCGAACACAAGCGCGGGTAATTGCGAAGCACATAAGAATGAGTAATCTGTTATTCAAAAGATTAGACCATATTTTGCACATTGAAGTGAAGGCTGTTAAGTTGTACTGCTTCAATATCTTAGTTATATCTTTAAAAGATCACAAAGAGTGCTGACTCTCACACAGGTGCTGTGCTCTCTGTTAACGCCACACAAACGAGGGAAACCCATTTCGCTGCGGTTACATTTGAATACAGCAAACGTGGACTTGAGCTCTCAGTTCTGATCCCTTTTCATCAAGGCTAGGATGTTTATTCTGCCTGTAAAGGAGTCTGGGAATTTGTTACGGATGACTTTGATGTCTGTCACCTTCCATAGCAACATCGCCTAAATAAATGAGTCACAGCTAGAAGTGTAGGTGATATGCTTTTTCGACCATATAACACTGAATACATGGTCTCAAATGTTCTGGAGTGATATTTAAGCGAATCATTACCACATTAATGTTTTAAAAGAGTTTGATTACCCTAAACAGGCAAAAAACATATCATCACATCTGCAGCTGCCTCACTGCATCAGCTTATCCAGTTTCTTTACGCCACATAAACTTTGGGGGTTTATGGGAAAGGATGTTTTCCCTGTCTCCTAGAAATTACATTGTTATACAAATATTCTTTTTTTTTTCTTTTCATTTTGCAGGAGACGTTATTGCTGCCTTGGATTATGTTCAGCGGTAACGTTTTTTTTTTCAACCTCAACACCAGAGACAGAGGTTCACATCCTTAATCCCGTGTTTATGAGGGGTGGAAGTACCCAAAACTAAAATTGATAAAAATGGAGAAGATGAAAATCTATGTGAATTGAAAAACTGAGCGATAAAGTATCAAGTGACTTTGATTAACTCGAAGCTGATTTGATTAAAACGGTCATGACACGATGAGAACAGAGCCATGTTTCATCATTTTCCCCATTTTTACATTAACCATTTGTCGTTCGTCATGACAATGCTATTTATCATATAAGGTGGAAGTAACAAAAAGTAACTAAAGACACTGTTAAAGTGATGAAAATTAATGTGTGAATTGAAAAATGGAGCGGCAAATTGTCAACTGATTTAATAAACCTGATGTTTTTATTTGAGCGGATAATCAGCTGGGCTGTGTTTCTGTCTACTTTCTACTATTCATTAGTGCCTTAAGATAAGCAATGAAAAAAACATTAGTTGCTACAAGCAGATATTGAATTGCATGAGCTGAAATTGTTGGAAAACAGACGAAATGTTCACTGTCAGATTGCAGATATGTTTTGTATGAATATTTTACAAGTTAGCAGATACATTTATTATAAACCTTTTCTCATTATGTTGAGATAAAAAAACTGAAACGAGAAATTATATAGACGGAATTTGTAGGATAATAGTGTGCAGAGAGGACCTGCACATAGCATATCTTTTTGTCTTGTGATTGTGAAATGACTGGCTTGTGGATTGTGTCACGACAAGAAGCGAATATGGTCGAGACTGAGAAGAACGCCAGCGTCAGCTGTTTCAGCAGCTGGCCCAAAACGACAGATGTTTACGTTCAACTTGCAACTATAGAGATCCATCCACATATGTGGACGGATGGGTCAGCAAACATCTGACTTTACCATGGGAGGTCGCATGTTTTGTTTCCTGTTTCAAACTATTCTAACCATGACTGTTCCCTACCTGAACCACCTGTTTGTTATTGTAACCATAGTCTCGTTTTGCCAGACCCTCCACCAAAGCGCGCTGAAGGAGAGTCTGGCTACTCCACATAGCATTCTGGGATGGGAGGAAAACGTGCTCTGGTTTATTGGCATTTCTTTAAAGGGATACTTCACCGATTAGCATTAAGCTTTGTATCAGTAGAAACCCGGTAGTATTTTTGAATGGCCGTGCTTCCCTCCCTCATGTAACCCCCTTAATCTGTATTGTGGGTCTGGAAAAAAAGGCTCAATGGTGTTTTTTTTGCCCCCAACGGCTCTTTCAGGCAGCGCTGCGACCGCTGCCTTCAAGGCACCTAAACCTAAACCTAACCTTAACCATTGCCTAATTCAGTTCAAGGCAGCGCTGCGACCGTTGACTTCAAGGCACCTAACCATAACCCAAACCTAACCCTGCGTTTTAACCCAAACCTAACCCCTAACCATAACCAGTGCCTAAACTTAGTGCAGCGCTGCCTGGAAGGAGCTGTTGGGGGCAAAAAAACACAGATAAATGGGAAAAAGCCTCCGATGACGCAAAAATCATGATTTAGCGTCATCGGAGGCATTTTTGCCCAGAGTCTGTGGACTTGCAGCCAGCTAGTTCCGGATGTTTTTTAACCCACCCATAGGGGCTTGGACTGTCGTCTTTACCCAAAAGCTTGTCGAAGCAAGCCGAGTGTCAGCCATCTTGAAACTTCGCTAAACAGGCTCTGTCTTTTCAGCAGCAAACTTTTCCAACAATGATGCATGGTGCATTCAAACTACCGCACATGCGTACCACCGGGATACATTGGTACAGATGGGAGAACATGCAGTAAACTTTATTTACAGACGGAATAATCGACACATGACGAGAGCTTCGCCTGCTACGGAGACCAGCACCTCAGCCAGCGGTGTCGCTCGATGCCGCTGGCCGGGTAAGGGGACATCCTCAGCGGTGAAACGCGGAACGAGTACAGGAGTATGAGCTAGCTAGGTGGAAAGCTAACGATAGCCAGCCACTTGTACCATCAATCCTGCTTGCAAGTGTACGCTCATTAGACAACAAACTGGACTACATCCAACTTCAACGAAACTCCCAAC
>NC_053116.1:9615084-9642584 GCF_010015445.1 Perca fluviatilis
TAATGACGTTTTGGTCTCAATCGTTAGTTGTAAGTCTTCTGCAACACAGAATGTAAATTTTGTTGAATTATGTTCTCGATTTTAAAATAGACGATAAATGGGGGTGTTTTAGGGCGTGGCTATGATGTGATTGCCAGTGAAAGGGGATTAACGTAACGTAGCGTGTAAGCAGCTCCTCCCTCTCTCCTCCCTCTCGTCTAAAATAGTCACATCCGCAACCAGGATGGCCGCGCCCGTAACGGCAAACTCAACGACGGATAGCAGATCTCCACAAACCAATGGGTGACACGCTCTGTCCATTAATATTATACAGTCTATGGTGAAAACGTCTTTATTTATGTCAAGAAAAACTAAACTCTGTAACTTTTTCCCAAGGAGCACATTTTGCTCCTGAGTTGAAAAATGTCGGAGTGACTTACATAAAGTAACTGCTATTACTGTTGTAGATAATTTGTACAATAGTGTTATGAATACAAAACTTTATGAAGTGTAATGTTTTCAATTTTGAAATACATTCTCTTGATCAATAAATGGTCAGTGATGTTGAATAACGTAGTAGTGTAACGGACCGGCCCTATGGTTCGGCATGCACGTGAACCGCGGATTAATTTCAAATTTGCGCCAAAACTTTCTCTCTATGCAGGTAATAGTGATTATACAAGGTGTAGAATAAGGGCGGGAAAGAAATTTGATTCATGTATGTGTCATGATGTTTTGGACGATTTTTTAAATTCGAATATCTTTCCCCCAGAAATGATTTTTTTCTTTTTTTTAAACCAATGATTCACCGAAATAGTTTCTGGTTATACGGTACCGCCGACGGCGACTACATCGTATCAGTTTCCAGCAAAACGGAGCGAAAGCAAATGAAATAAAAGTCAGACTGACTGACTGACATGTAATGTGCATTCTTCTTAGAAAACTATCAGTTTTCTTAGAAAGGTCTCATGATATATTGTCTCTAGAAGTGGATTATTCAACTTTTGTCGCAATACTCAATGCTATCGAATCGCAATACTTCTAGAATCGCAATCAATGAAAATCACAATAAAAATCCAATCGGCACCCAGGTTTCGGGGAAGAATCTAAATCGGGACAAAAGCATATCGTACCTGCCCTAGTGTAGAATATCTTTTTTTATGTAGTAGATAGTATTCTTTAGTTTCTGCCTCTAAATGCCGTGTTCCTGAGCCGGCAGAAAATGTGTTAGTCACAGTGCACGTAGAACATATGGCGCCTTAGGACCTTTCCGTTCAGACTATATCATTCCCATTTCCTGGAATCTCTGCTGCTCCCTATATTTGGTGTTTTCACTTTTACTGCCATTAACAATCCCCCCGAGGACCCACAAGAAGTACAATGATGGGAGATGGGAGATGGGGGAAGAAGAAACTGAATAACAACCACATGAAGTGTGTCCAGCATGTCAATATGTGTAAATGTGTGTTTTATATGCAGTTAATAGAACAAGAGGCTTTTGAACAACGTGGTCATCATGTTTCATTAAAACTAAAAGGCACAACTACATTTATTTTTTTTATTTTTTTTGGAACACATTGGGGAAATAGAGGTTAGCAATCTGAGGTTTGTTGTGACATTTCGTCCTCTGATTATATTAGCGCCCTCTGCAAAGCAGCCGCCGCCCGGTCTGAAATGATGTTACCTAAGCTGACAAGAATTGATGGAATGACCTTACAGCTCGTCCACCAGCGGGAAATTGCTCCGTGGTTGCACTGTGAAAACAGCCATGTACTGTATCTGTGTTGCATTCTTATCACTAATATTACATCAGTGGAACAACACTGGACTCTGGCACAGGAGATCAGAGGAGTTCTTGGAAAAAAGAGCGTGCAGAAAAAAGAAGAAAAAAAAAGCTTCCTATATGCAATATATTGTACAGTAAAATATATAATTTCATTTTTGACATACAGCCAGACAACAAGTAGTTATAATCACCTCAAAACGCACACACTGTGGGGGCTATGTTCCATTATTCATCAACAGACGGGACCTGAATTTGCATATTTCATTCATTTGTTAGATGCAGTAATAAATATCCAGATATAGATTCCGTTCTGTGAAAAAAAATAACTGAAATTCATTCATTCTGAGGCAGAACTGAGAGTTTTGCCAAGAAAACAATGTACAATGAAATACAAATAGTAGAAGTGGAACTTTTTCTGAAACATATGAATAATTCTTACAGATTAGATTTCTGCTAGATATATAGAAAGTTAAAAATTGTAGAAACGAACTAGCGTTAATGAGACGTTAGTCTCGCTTTGCCAGACCTTCCTCCACAGCGCTGCGGAGGAGGGTCTGGCTAGTCCACACAGCGTTCCGGGATGGGAGAAAAACGTGCTCTGGTTTATTGGCATTTCTTTAAACCAATCACAATCGTCTTGGGCGGTGCTAAGCGCCGGACGGAGCAACGGCGCCTCTGCAAAATAGCCTCTGGAAGGAACTTGTTTTGGTGGAACGTGTGTACGCTCAAAAGTTGTTTTAGTCGTGCAACAGAAAACTCAGATTGGACAGATAGTCTAGCTAGCTGTCTGGATTTACCCTGCAGAGATCTGAGGAGCAGTTAACCATAGTCCTCAGAAATCCACCAGAGTTTAGAACGCAGACACAAAAAGAAGCGGAAGGTGACGGACATCCGGCCGAAAAGAAGGACATCGGGCGTAATTTCTGGAAGTAGAACATCGTGGATATAGACTAATCAGCAGTTAAAGTAAAACACATTCTTTCATTTGCAAATGAAAAGTATAAATGATAAGCAGTTAAACGCACCCTTTCAAATTCAATACAACTGCTCAGTGGAAGGAGCTATTCCTTCTACTGGAAGTAAACGTCCCATTCATTTTTCCCCATACACAATGTGACATGAATCACAGTTGGCTTGGATTGCCATGAAACTCCTCCAGTTAAAACATTATCAGTTCAAAAGATGAACAACTGAGTTGTTATTTTATATTTAAATTTGAGCTTGAAATTCTGTCATGTGCACCACTAACAGTGGGTGGAAGCTAAAGATTGTGCCGTTGTTTTTAGAATCTGCATCTCAAATCGGTTCACTTTGGATTTGTGGTTCAATTTTGGATGAATTCAGCAACCATGGCTCCGCGTTTTGACGACGAAGAGTCTTCTACACAGCAAGTAGTATTTAGAGCCTTCCCTGATGCCAAAATGACAGATTAAACATGCTTTCTAAGAAACAAAGCTGAAATTAATCAAACTGGTGGTCACGACATGAACTGATTGTTGCATTATCCGAGACCCGTGTTTCTATGTTAAGTCTGGATTGACGACAGTTCATTTCCAGGATAATCCAATAATTCTAAATGTGTGTTGCCATTGTAACTCTGTTCTCTTCTCTTGGTTCTTTTGGTGAATGATTGTAAAGATTTACAAAGAATATGTTCATATGGTTTTAATAGGTCGGAGAGATAGGTTGAAGCTAGCCCAGTAAGTGCTTTGTCAGACAGATCTCATAAAGTGGCGTATGAATGACACGCCAATTTGTATGCCATTTTGGCGTGTTATCAAGACGCATAATCGCTTTTTAGCGTGTTTATCAACGCCGTTTGGCCTCCATTGACCTACATTATGTGTGATTTATCGCCGTAGCGAGTAGTATGAAAGAAAGTAAGTCCGCGGAGGGAGGTTGGTTGGGTTGGTGGATGGGTAAAACACAGGACTTTCACCCAGGAGAGCCGGGATCGTTTATCAACCGTTTTATTTATTTTTTATTTTATTTTTAAGCCTTCCCCAATGTTTCTTTCCTAAACCCAACCGTTTATTGTTTTCCTAAGTGTGTGACGTTGGTGACCGTTGTGTTTTTTGTCTTTTTTTGTGTTACTAAAGCCTTTTTCCAATGTTGTAGGAAAGGGGCGTGTAAAAACGCAAAGTCATGATGCCATGTTGGCTTTGGATATAGGCCTGTCACGATAACAAATTTAGCCGGACGATAAATTGTCCAAGAAATGATTGCGATAAACGATAATATTGTCATTCTGATATACATTTTCATTTGATATAATGATAATGGCATAATAATGCAGGTACACCTTTTCAAAGATCAATACACTTTTATTTCTAAAGAATATTTAACACTTGAACTGGAAGACATTTTAAATATCCACAATTAATGAACAAAACAACCAAAAACAATAAATAAAAAATATTTTTTTTCCTCGGCCGATAATTTCTATTTAAAAATTTTCGAGCAAATTTTTATTTATCATGCGATTAATTGATTCATTGCATATTGCGCCAGGCCTATTTGTACGTAAACAATAGTATCTTGAAATCTACTGTGAAACATACAGGGAGCCAGTGAAGGAAGGTCAGAACGAGGGAGATGTGATCTCGCCTACGAGTTCCTGTTAAAAGACGAGCTGCAGCGTTCTGGACCAAGTGCGAGCGTGAGAGAGAGGCCTGGTTTACACCAACATAAAGGGCATTACAGTAGTCAAGCCTGGTTGAAATATAAGCATGTATAATCCTTTCAAAATTGCAAAATGATAATAATAAAAAAAAAAAAAAGCACTTGACCTTAAATAAGAGCCTCAAGGGGCGGCCTCTAGCTCACCCAGTAAAGAGCGTGCGTAGGCTGAGTCCTTTGCAGCGGCCTGGGTTTGAATCCGACCTGCGTGTCATCCCCCATCTCTCTCCCACCTCTCCTGTCTATCCACTGTCACTATCGAATAAAGGGAAAAGCCCCAAAAAATAATCTTTAAAACAAAAAAAGGGATAAGAGCCTCAATTGAAAAAAGGCTTGATTTTATTACAGAATTTATCTGCTTGTCCAATTTAAAAATCACTGTTCATTATATCAAAACTTTTTTTTTTAACAGAAGACCTCATATGTGGTTCCAGGGAACACAGGTCCATATGAATATATATGGCATTATGTTCACCAACTGGTTCAAATATCTGGACCTCAGTTTTGCTTTCATTAAAGCGTAACTCTTGGCAAAATGCAACCTAGGGTCTTTTTGTTAATGTACCCGAGTCAAACCTTTGTTTAAACGCATAATTAGGACGGAAACACCACTTTTAAGATTGACTGTATTTTTTTTTTCGTCAAATGGCCTTTTGAATGGGAGTGCTAGGGGCACTACTGTGATTGCATCAAAATCGCTATCAACTTCATTTAATATGGTAGGTGGCGTTTTCTTTTGCGGGGTGCAAGCGCGCCACCTAAATAAGTTCCTTCCCGAGACTATTTTGCAGAGCCACCATCGCTGCGTCTGGAGCTTAGCGCCGCCCAAGACGATTGTGATTGGTTTAAAGAAATGCAAACAACCCAGAGCAGTTTTTTTTCTCCTATATCAGAACTATTTGTGGTGTAGCCAGACCTTACTCTGCAGCGCTGCGGAGATAGAGCTGGTAATGTGAGACTTATGTTAAGTAACATTAAGGAAGAGGGAAGAACACTTCCAGAACCGGCAGCCCTTTCCAAATCTCTATACAGTCTTGGTCTGGTATGACCAGGAGCTCATGGCGGCTAATGTTCGCTAAGCTTATATTTAAATATAAATATATATAAATATAAATTTAGGTCGATTTTTAATGACATGAGTGTCTTCACTGACTCAACTACTGTTTCACTATGTTTTATGTTGATTATATTCTCTTCTCTTTATTTATTTTTTTTACACACACACACACACACACACACACACGTCTATAAAATATTAAAACAATCCTAGAAAATTTCTTGAAAAGCATAATGTAATGTGGTATTAATTATAGGGGGAAAAGATGTTCAATGGGTACACTTGTAATTCATTTCTGCTGAAGATGAAAAAAAAATACAGGCTACAGGCAAACTACTATTAAACATATATATGAAGAGTACATTCTCCAATAATTTTATGAATAATTGCATGTTCATTGGTGTTAAATGGAGAAATACCAACTGCTTTCAAACTCAACACAACTAACTAAAGTACTTTTCCCCGTCCACCAAATCCATCGTTATTTCCAGGAAACTTTCAAAAATTAATTAAAAAATAACACATCAGATCACATCATATTGTAGAGTTTTGTGTCCACTTCAACAAAACAAAAAAATGTGATCTGCATATACAGTGTATCAGCAGCTTGATTATGTTTTATCAGTGTTGTAAATGTCTGCGGTGAATGGTTTCCTGTGTGGCATTAATATTACAACAGGTGAAACGTGTTGGGAGTGTGACAGGAATAACCAGTAATGACCTGGGGGTCACTTATGGAAATCTCTCTTTCTAAATAACTTTTTTCCAGATGGTAACTCACCCCCTCCTAGTATCATAACCCCCCCGACACCCCCTTTTGACAAGCTAATCCCCAGCCAAGCGTGTAATTAAGAACAGAGTCAGGTATGCTGGGAATGCAACGCGCGCGTGTGACATGAGAGTGAAGCAGCGGTCTTTGCCATCAGTGTAGAAACTAATCACCTGTCACTGGCTGTAACAGCTGCTAATGCATCCCATGAGCCAGGTTTGGATGAGGATAAAGAAGAGGATGAATGGAGCGTTGCTATTAAATACAGGATTTTTCATCTGCATGACACTGCGACAAACGCTGGATCTGTATTTCAAAACGTTGCACTAAAGCCGAGGGGGAATAGCAGAGGTTTGTAGCCTCGGGCGGTAAACCTACCTTATCATTGGTGGATCCATATCATATCACTGTCTTACTAGAACGTAATCATCACACTGCAGCAGAGATGGCACACCTACAGTACCTGGGGGTTTGTTGCTGAGAGTCGAGTCAGCACTCCGTGCTCCGTGATAATATTATGATGACCTCTCTACCTACTGTGGTTGACAGGGGCAACCCGTTCTCACTCCCTCATCTCGTTTAGCTGTCACAACTTTACGGTTTTGGTTTCACTCTCACAGACGCCTGTGTGTACAGTGGGTTTTTAGGTTTCTATGCCAAAAAAACCTGCCCCTCGGCAAGTCAAGACTGAAGACAAGGTGACCCACTGACGCAATGCAAGTCTCCAATTTAGAGCAGAGTACCTTGGTAAAAATATTTAGCATTTTTCATGGTTTTGCAACAAAAGCGCCACCTAGCACCTACTCAAAAGTTTGAGAAACAGCGCCAACGAATGGCCGATTGGCTCCATATTTTTGCACAAAGCCTTAGCGGACCATGGGGAACTACAGAGTCGAGTTTCGTGTTAATCTGAGTAATTGTTGCCAGGATACACAACGCTTCCCAGTTTTGACTGCAACCTACAGGAAGTCGTTCCACTATAATAATAATAATAATAATAATAATAATAATACAACGCATTCTCGTGTCCGTATGGTATAGTACGAAAATGTATGCACACCAATACGTATGATATCTTAGGACACTAGTCGACCGCCGGCTGGTCATGTGACGCCGGCTACAGAGGCCGGCTACGAGCTCCAGTCGCTAGTTGTTTTAAGCCGCTACAGACAGGACAGGGACAGGGCGATATGGAGAAAAATCAGATATCACGATATTCTTGACCAAATACCTCGATATTGAGGCGATATTCTAGGGTTGACAATTGGTGCTTTGACAAAAATATCTTCACACTTAGATTTTAGATAAATAATCAGTAATGTGGACATAACGTCAAAGTGGGGAAAAGGCAAATAATAGAACAGCTAGAACAGTCTGGTAAGTTCAGAAAATGACATCACTTTACTGTAATGCAGCCTTTAAAACCAGGAAAAGACAACACTTATGTCATATCACGATATTACGATATCCAAAATCTAATACGATATCTAGTCTCATATCACGATATCGATATAATATCGATATATTGCCCAGCCCTA
This sequence comes from Perca fluviatilis, assembly GCF_010015445.1. NCBI lineage: Eukaryota > Metazoa > Chordata > Actinopteri > Perciformes > Percidae > Perca > Perca fluviatilis. The sequence continues at coordinate 9,622,893 of NC_053116.1, forward strand.
ATCAGCGGCAGTTAGTAGATGTGTTTACAATAAATTGACCCATTGTTACAATATAAAATTGATTAATGCAGCTTAAAATAATTACCTTGCTGTGCTTTGCAGCCACCGACAGTTGTTGTTATACGGCTAACAAGGATTAAATCCGCTTTCAAGGAATGGGCTCTGCATACCAACAGGTTCCACAAGGTAATGACTCTACAAATCCCTAGCGCAAAGATAATGATAGGAAGGTGTTCTCACAGCCACAGGGTCTCCATGGCATTTGGCTACGACTCAAGAGAAAATGTGTCAGTGTTCGAGAGAGAGGGAAAATGGAACCACTCTCAGGACTGCTCAAACCAATAGAAGGAGAAGTCCTGTAATATCCTGCCTCGGCCTGGATGATCATGATCTGATATCTCTCTCTGTGGCTCAGTAATACGCTTCTGTGCTTAACCTTTATCAGGATTAGTACTGGACAACAATACCAACTTCTAGCCAGGTTTTAATCCAAATGTAGCACACATTTTTAGAAAATCTACCAAAGAAAACTCTCTATCTACTCTACCACTATGTTAATATTAGGAGTTGGCTCCTCGAGTAGTTGGCACTAATGGCGTTTTTCCATTACATGGTACCTGCTCGACTCGCCTCGACTCTACTCGACTCTACTCGCCTCGACGTGCGTCCGTTTTCCATTGCAGATTTTAGTATCGCCTCAGCGTGGCTGGTCGTCATAGCGACTGCCGTGGGCGTGGCTTAGTAGCTTGCTTTTCCCATTGACATATCCCCACATATCCCCGACGCATTTCCTGGTTCTCTGTCTCTGTAAACAACATGATATCAAAGAGATAGTTAACGTTTACTGCTCCAGATTTCCCACCGTGGTCACATATATATGACTCTAGAGTCTCTACTCGCTTTGTTTCTCTCACATATGACTCTAGAGTCGCTACTCACTGCGGAGATAATCGCCGTCACTCTCTCACTTCTCCCTCGCTCACCAGCTCCCCACACACACACACATCACACATGCACACACCAGCGCACCAGTATAACCATCAGGCCACTTGTATGCTACGGAGAAAGCTCTGCGTGGAGCCTCCGGCAGCAAAAAAACTACTTAACTAAACTATTTAAAAATGCCGTCTCTCGCTAGCAATGCAGTGATCAGTGACGATTCTTTCCGACCAGTCAGCAGCCTGCAGGGTTTCACGTCACCTTCTCGGCTCGCCTCAGCTCGCTTGGAACCTCGACTGAGGAGGTACTAAAAAAAGTATCTGTTAGCAGGTACCAGGTACTTTTTTTCGTAATGGAAAACCAAAAAAGGCGAGTAGAGTCGAGGCGAGTCGAGCAGGTACCATGTAATGGAAAAGCACCATAATTCTCCAGGCCGGTGCCATTATTCCACTGCCGAAGAAGAAGGCGCATTGAGATGAGGTAATTGAAGAGTGCCAGTCAAATCCCAAATGGTAGGAAAAGAACACGATGTAAATATGACATTAATGTTTGTTTCATGTATTCATTTGTGGAAGGTTACACAGTCTTTTCCCTCACTCAACACACACGCCGCCATTTCTACCTAATTGATTCCCAGTGGAAATTCACAAGCTGCACCCTAGTATATAAAGTAATTAAAATAAGTCCCACCTTTCCCAGCAGCAACATTAAAAGGGATGTATTAATGAATCACCAATTATAATCCAATAATATAATATACATTATTCTCAAATTAGCCATTCTGCATAATGAGTACTACATATTTGGATGCTAATACTTTTGTACATTTTCTTAAGTAAAATTTTGACTGCAGGACTTTTCTTGTAACAGAGTATTTCTACACTGTGGTACTGCTACTTTTACTCTAGTCAAAGATCTGAGTACTTCTTCTTCCACCACTTTTTGGTCGCCTCTTTAATAGCTCCTCGATCATTACAGGAGACCATCATGAGAAGACCTAGAGTAGAAATGCTGGGCTGACACGTGCATCTTGTGCAGACTCCTGTGAAAGAGTATTTTGAAAAGCAAAAAATAAAAGTTGATGTGCTACCAAATAGGGTTGGGTGCCGGTGCCAAAACAAGGATCGGTGCCTCATTTCAGTGCCACTGAAATGCCTGCGCTGCCCTCTGATGCTCCGAAATGGACGTGAAAGACCACAGAAACATGGCTGCACCTGACGCTAGTTAACGCTACACTTGGCAGCAGGTAAGGTTAGCCTACAGTTAGCTAGCAGCTGGAGTAAACCCGGTTAAAATACTGACAGCTAACGTTAAACGGTGTAGAGTGTGACTGTATTTCACTGTAGAGCATTCCAGTCTGCAGCTGCAGTTGTAGGAACAACACAGACCGTGTGTTTACTTGAAACTGGTAAGCCTTGTGGTGCATTCAAAGTTAGTGTTAGTGTATACCCTTTTCCCATCTAGTGGTTGTTTTTGTCGTTTAAAAGCAATTTTAGCAAATTAATAAATTATTGTTATTACATTATTAATAAATCATTTAATTTTGACCATATGGCCTTCTAACTGTCGTTTTGTGCTCTTCCTTTTTTTTTTTTTTTATCGGTTCAGGCACCATTTAGGCACCGGCACTGTTTTAAAAGTAACGCTTTAGTACCGGTATGGGATAAAACCCAAACGATGCCCAACCCTACTACCAGAGAGAAAGAGAACAGAGCATATGGCCATCTCTGTTCCTTCATTAAAGCAGCAGAAGCGGTCCTCTATTCCCTGATGGGCCCCTTGACTCCAGCATTACTAAAGCCTCTCCTTTAACCTTCTTCCCCATCCTTTCCAACTTAACGCACACTTCCAGGTAAGCCTTGCTGATGCATGCCAGGATTTCAGCTGGCTGTATTAAATCTCCTCTGGTGAATACCTGAGTGGATTTAGATTTGGATTTTTTATTCTCGAGGCGTCAGTCGCCGGGGACCGCAGTCCTCCACCCTGAGCTCGGTTCCCTTTGAACTATACTTAGATTTTCTCGCTGGGCCACTGGCCATGAGCAGTTCCAAGGGGTTGTTGAGGCTCCTGATGAATGGCTTATTAAAGATGAATTGTGCCAAGCGCATCCCCGGTGAGGATTGACCCTGCTCAAGTTATGTATGTACAGTATGTATTCAGGTCACTGCTTTCTCTGCATTCACGATTCAAGGGTTCATGTCAAGCATCCTAAAAGAAGGGTTGTTTACCCAGATATGTCATAAACCAATACCTTATAAAGTCGACCCTACAATGCAAAATACCTTGCTTTAGTTACAATGTAAAGATTATTTGTTAATAGAAAATGAGGATCATAGAAGGAAATTTAATTTTAAACATCAGTATGCACGACCAACTTTAAAGCAAATGTGTATTTCAGCATGCGGTGTCCAACTGTGGAATTCCTTGGATAATGATGTAAAGGGTAATATCAATATCTTTCAGTTCAAGAAAGTGTGTAAGGAAAAAAATGAGACAGTTTGACGTTGATAGATACATTTTTTGTTTTTTGTTTAATCTCGCTCTCTCTCTCTCTCTCTCTCAAATTGACCATTAACGGACCGTCTTGTTGTTGTATTATCTGAGTAAGGGGCTTGTCAAATAAGATTTTTGTCTTCATCCAGTTCCTTTCCGATCATGGATATGTAATGTAATATTGCAAATAATGTATGGTTGAATTATAAAATGTGTCTATTTCCATGAGCGGAAGAAAAAAATAATACTGCACAAGTTTTACCAAAAGTGGTGCTATATTTATGTCCAAATCAAGCAAATCTTGATAGCACCTAATAGTACTTAAAGAGGGCTCTGTGTACCAGGAGTGTCTGTGTTTGTGAACAAGGATGAAGGGCTCTAGTTTCAATTCCACATAAAACACAGGCAAGACTCTACAAGCACAATGAGGTGCTGACTGTTTTTTTTTATTATTATTATTTTGTGGTAAAAAGCTAGATCTCTGTTGGATTACGAAGACATTTGAAGTAGGTGAGGTAGGATCAATCCGATCTCTTTCTCTTTTCTTTCTCCTTCCCTTTTAAAAGGCACACTGTGACAAGGCACTCTGACATCTCCATGATCAAGAGCGCGATAAGGAGCCAATGAGTAACAAAAGCAAGAGTATATTTAGGCTACGGTGTGTCCTTGTGCAAGAGGTTAAGCAATTGCAATGAGTGAAAATCTGAAATCAAACCAGCATTAGAGCAGCAAAATGTGCTTCTGCTCCTGGGGAAACCATTGCCTATTGGTTGCACAAGAAATGTAAATGTAAGTGATGCCCGAAAACTAAAAAATAAGAAATAAAATAAAGATCAAAGCCCCTATGTGGGAGGTAAAATTAATTAATAAGACTGAACATTACAACATGTTTGAGTCCTACAAGTAGGATTGGGCATCGAGAACTTGGAATTGTTTCAAAAATTACGATTCCAATGAAATTGATTCTTTATTGGAATCGTCTGGAATCGTTTGAAAAATTTGGTTTTGAATCTGATCATTGGTTTTAAATTTAAAGTGCTCATATTATGCTGTTTGGCTTTTTCCCTTTTCTTTATTGTGTTATATATCTTTTTGTGCACGTTATAGGTTTACAAAGTGAAAAAGCCCAAAGTCCACCCCAAAGGGACTTACCATCTCCAACAGAAAACACTGTTCACAAACTGCTCCAAACAGCTCTACTGTAGTCCAGCCTTTACTTCAGAGACAAACATGGTCACTTTGTAACACACGTTATAATGCTCGCCTAGCTGCTAGCGTGGCACGCCCTCATACTCTGCTTCTGACTGGCTAGTAGTCCTTACCTAGCTACTGCGCATGTGCGACTCCCAACAAAGATGGAACAGAAGTGAGATGCCTCACTCTGTAGCTAAAACAGAGAGCTCAACACACAGGGTGAAAAGAGGAGCTGTAGCAATGTGCAGTACAACAACAATATGGTGTTTTTTGAAAATTAAACCATGTAAACCTATTCTGATACAACCTCTAAATACAATTATGAACCTGAAAATGAGCATAATATGAGCACTTTAACATGCACAACTTTTGGTTTCCGTAGGGGCCACTGTACCTCAGGGCACTTGTTGTGTTGCAGCCACGGAGCACAGTAAGCAGCGCTCTAAAGTGTGGCTCAAAATGCCTGGTAAAACTGTCAATCCCCATTGAATGTGAATGGTGTATGTAGGTAAAACCACAAGGCAGTTAAAACAACGCATCAGCGAACATAAGAGTTCGATTCGTAGAAACGACCGGGATTACCCGGTTGCGGTACACTTCAATGATCATAAACATGACATCTCATCACTGCGCTTTTGTGGTATTGAACAAGTTAGTCTTCCAAAAAGAGGGGGAAATCATGACTTGCTACTAAAAAGACGCGAGGCATTTTGGATATTTACTTTGCAGACGCTATCGCCAAAAGGTCTAAATGATGAATTTAACCTCAACATTATGTTGGGCTAATTTGATATTGATATATATGTTCCTTTTTTACCTCCTTTTTTTACTAGTTATGATTAGTTTATCTTCAGAAAACTTCCTATTGTGGACTGTTACAATATAATCTAATAGACTCTAATTAGTGTGATGATCCACTCTTTGAATGGACTATGTCCTCTTTGATTAAGCGTAACAAATTAATGGGCTATGATATTGTACTGATCATCCATTATTTTCAAGTGTATTGAGTGGCACTTATATATATATTTTTTTCTGCCTTCAAAAATTTGTGGTGGGAGTGCCACTTTTGTGAATGGATGACGTCATTCAACAGCTGTACTCGATTGGTCCTGATTAGTCAACCAAACTATTATAGGCTATGGTTGAGGTGAATGTGTGAATTTACCTGATGAAGGTCTGAGACCGAAACGTTGTATTTTTCTAATAAATTATTGCTTGCGTAATGGTCAGTGTGCGGGATTTTCTCTCTACTATTTTTGATCTGTTGCCTTTGATCATATCCTACGCACCTGCCCGACAAAAGAGGTGTGCAAAAAAGTTTTTTTCACAATCCCCATTGAATCAAAATACTAAATCCTCTTATCTGCAAAATAAGCATGTGACCCGTTTCACCTCCACCCCTCAAAGAATCCGAATCAAAAAAGGAAAAAACGGAATTGGAATGCGAATTGTTAAAATCAAAATGACGCCCAACTCTACCTAGAAGTGGACAATGTGTTTTTTTGCAGGGAGACGTTTTAGGTTTAGGTACTGACCTGGAAAGAGTGTCAAGAGAAAACTCCTGAGAAACACCATGGGAATAATGTTCAATGATGGGTAAACTCAAGTGTTTGAATTACGGGGGGGAGCCAGCGGGGCTTCGCTCCCCAAAAAGAGATCCCAGTTTTTTTTTTCGGGGTGGGGGTCTTGAAAAACTGAGATAACCATTATTAGAAATGAACGATATACAGCCTGGTCTCACTGAATTCCGTAAAATGGGCACGGACTGGTAACAGTTCATTCCGTGGTGGTGGTACGGAATGTGTTAAAATTCCGTGTGGCCACCACGGAAAACAATGCCAATGTAAAGTCAATGAGAAGATGACGTAGCATGGTAGTGAGTAGTATGTAAGGCTGGAATTCCGCGCAAGGAGGTTGGTTGGGGTGGTGGATGGGTAAAACACAGGACTTTCACCCAAGAGAGCGGAGTTCGTGTCCCGCGTGTGGCGTGCGTTTGTCAGTTGTGTTTTTTTTGTTTTGTTTTTTAAGCATGTCCCGCGTATGGCACGGAACCATAAGCCCACCCACGACCTTTTCCTGAACCCAACCGCTCCGTTCTTCTCGCGTGTCACGTAAGCCCGTATTTGTTTTATTCCGTGGCAGTTTAACGGTGTTTCTTTTTCGGCGATCCGTGTTCATTTCACGGAATTCTTCCGTGGGCCCATCACGGAATTTGGCGATCCGTGTTCATTTAACCCTTGTGTGGTCCTTCGGGTCCCAGTGACCCGAAGGACAACACAAGGATTATGTACTTCCCTTTACTTTGTTGAGAATTGCTCTCTAAACCCTGTTTCTTGTAAAGTAAGTAAGTAAAGTTTATTTCTAGAACACATTTAAACACAGTTTAAGCTGACCAAAATGCTGTCCAAACAAGAACTAAGGTGCTGTATTAACCCTTGTTTAGAGAGCAATTCTCAACAAAGTAAACGGAAGTACATAATCCTTGTGTTGTCCTTCGGGTCACAGGGACCCGAAGGACCACACAAGGGTTAACGGAATTATTCCGTGGCAGTTTCACGGATTTTGTTGCAATTCCGTCTAACTGCCACGGATTTTGAGTTAAGGGCCCGTGTTCATTTCACGGAATTCTGTGAGATCAGGTTGACGATATAAGACATTTATACTGTCAAATCAAAATCTAATGTCTCGTCATCTTTAATTCTAAGATGGGTTTTGACTTTGTCTAATGCAGTGAAGACTTTACTTTCCCATCACTCACCTTTGAGCAGAAGGTTTCTCCTTTAGGTCAGCCACAAAAACAAGAAAAGTGGTGAATTATTGGTAGTGAAACGCTGCACTACCTTTTTTTCTTCTTGATGGCTTGAGGCAGTGTTTAATACTGGATAAGATCGACTCACACATGCACAGGTCAAGAAATGTTAGCAGCACATTCTGCCCCCACCCCCATCACCAGAGTATCTCTTCATCTTCCTCATCTTAATCTGTTATGTTCTCGCAGATAGCTTCACACAGTTTCAGTCAGTCAGTTGGGCACGGAGTAGGGGTACACTGATCCGATATTAAGATCGGATATCGGTCCTGATATTGACAAAATAGCTGGATCGGGGATCGGAAGAATTAACAGATCCACGGGCCGATCCAGTTTTGTTCGTTTTTTTTCCCCCTCTGTCGCACGTGTGTCGCATGCTGGAAGAGTTGAGTGTACAAATAAATGTACATAAATGTAGAATTCATGCAGAATTCAATACATTACATCTATGTTATTTTTATTTTTATTTATTTTGTTAGGAAAGTCATGTTTAGTTAGGAAGGTCTGGTGCCTTTAGTCTCTTCCACATGGTGGAAGGAAGGTATAAGGTGGAAGGTATACAGTGTATTATTAATTCAACAACGGTATCGGATCGGTATTGGGTATCGACAGATACACAAAGAAGAAAAGGTCGGATCGGTGCATCCCTAGCACGGAGTTAGCGAGAACTCACTTTTCTTTAACCCTCTGGGCAGTGGTGGAAGAAGCATTCAGATCCTTTACTTGAGTAAAAGTACCAATTACAAGCATTTAAAATCCCCCTTTACGAATGTAAGTAAGAGTACAAGTTGTTAACACAGATGCATCAGTGTGTGAGCAGCATTTACTGGTGTAGCTGGTCAAGGTGGAGTTAGATTTAACTACTTTACATACAGTTAGGTAGTTTACCCAGTGGTTCCAAACCTAGGAGTCAGCTCCCTCCAAAGGGTCACGATATAAATCTGAGAGGCCACGAGATGATTAATGGGAGAGGAATAAAAAAAAGATATCTTGGACTTCTTTTTGATCCTTGTTGTAGCTGTGGGTTCTTTTGGGTAAAATTTGATTAATTTATATTATATTTATATATTAATAAAGTCTATTTTGGCCTGGAGCGGTTATTTAAATGAGACCATCTCAGACGTTTCAAGGAGATGGTGTCTTTAGTGAAACTGCTTACAATTTAGACAAACTCCTACAAGACACTGCTAATATTGAATGAATTGCATTTTATAAATGTATATGTGCTCTGTGTAAAATCTCAATCTGTAAAGTAACAAGTAACTCAAGCGGTCAGAGAAATGTAGTGGAGTAAAAAGTGCAAGTATCTCAGAATTGTACTTTAGTGCAGTAGTTAAATGTTACTTTCCAGCATTGAAGTGAATTGAATTGCTTTGTTCCACTGTTCACAGGGGATTGTAATGGCAGCCACGCTGCAGCAAAATCTTTTCTCCTTGCTTCATTCACGACTGTTATGGTGAAGCTCTTTCTCTGTTTGGCCCCTTGGGTAGACATCCACCCTGAGTGCCCCCTAATCAGTCCCTAATCCACTTATGTTAGTCAGCTCCAGATGCTCCAGAAGGAGCCCCTTGTTCCAGCTATCCAGAGATAAAATCAGTCAGCTGGTTCTGTCATGTTTTGAAGTGAACCTTGCATTCCTTTTTGCCCCTCAGGTAGGTGACTGCGTGCTCTCCCCTGCACACCTACCCTAGCTTACATCTCCTTTCGGAGTGTTTTTTTCGTCGGTTGCCCGGTTTCCTCACGCGTGCAAACCGCCTGGGTTGCATCGCTGACTTTCAACTGACTTTGTGGTAGCTGCTGGTTTTCTATTATTTTACCTTTCTTTTAGTTTTTTACGACACTGTGTTCTGTAGCAACCAGCAAAATGGCACCATGGTGACCTTTCTTCTAGCCCAAACAAAAGAAATCATTTTTTTCCTGCTCACTATGGTTGGGGCTTCAGCTGCTCCTGAGACAGCCCTTTATGCCATCTTCGACATCATCAATAACTACTAAGAAGACGATTCCCTCTCCCCCCTCTTGCATTCCCTTATGTGAGGAGAAAGAAAGGGAGTAGGTGCATACCTCCTCTCATGATTCCATTAGTTCACCTCACATGCTTTCTCCGGGTGTAGTCAAAAACAAACTGATGCTGAATCCGAGCCTCGACTAAATGACCATATTGGCTTCAGGGCCATCGAGTGCTTTGCTTCAGGCCCCGGAGCAATGGCGCCACCCTGATTACTCCCCTCTCTCATGGGGCTGGGGCAGACCCCTCACTATTCCTTTGCATTTATAATAAGGACACTTGGCGACTTATGTTGATACTGACATGTCCTGCCACGGGTTATATCCCCCTCTTAGAGCTGGGGTGTCAAACTCATTTTAGTTCATGGGCCACATACCCCTAATTTGACCTCAAGTGGGCCAGACCCGTAAACCACTCCAGAAAGATCAGAAACTTTATCTGCCACAGAGTTTCTTGTCAGCTTGATGTTGGCAAACGCAAGTTGCTTCTGCTACGACAGCGTTCTAAGGCCATTTTGGGGTGGGGGAATTATGTTACGGACACAGTGAGAGGGATCATAATCTGAGAAAAAAAAACTCAGAATTTCTAAGATTAAAGTCGTACATTTACGGAAAAAAAGAACTCTGATATGCTCTGAGATGTAAGTGATGAATGTGGAATTGGAATTAGTTACTTCTCTGCAATTTTCACACTTTGCAAAGTCACGCAGTGGGCCTGATCGGACCCTGTGGTGGGCCTGTTCTGGCCCACAGGCCGTATGTTTGACACCCCTGTCTTAGAGCCATAGAAAAACAGATGCTGTGTACTCACAATGGTGGGAAGTAACCCAAACTTATACCTTTTGTCCAACCTAGACACCCCACTCATTAGTGACTGTCTATAAGGGTGCTGTAGAGGCTAAGCCCAAGCTTTAAGCCCCTGAGGTGCTGTTCCACGGGTAGAGTAATTGACGCACTTTTGACCTTTTTGATCAATGAAAGTCAAAGTCATATTTGCAGTTACAACCTTTAGTTCCATTTATTTCCCCGCGATCTTAGTTGGGTCTCCAGACAAATCACTGCTTATATGTATGCCTGTGTAGCGTTGTGGTGTTGGTGTGCGTGTGTGCGTGTGGTCAAAAGCTGTATGTGCTTCCAGGTTGCACCCGAGGAACCAAAGACTGGTTCCTATTTATACCAAGGGCCCTAATACCAAGGGCACCTTACAGGTGCAATAGAGCCTGTAGAGCAGCCAGGGTTTTACTCACTTTGTTTGTATATTTTCTCAACATATCTGTCTGCTAAATACAATTGTCTATCTCGCAACCTTGATGCTAAGAGATGTAAAAAGTTTTTTTTATTTTTTTATTTTTTTTTTTTAGGTGAACTATAGACCCAATCACAATGTTTGTTTACAATAACTTCCGGGAAGAAAACTCCTGCGTCCCATAAGACAATTTTCAATTTGGCAGTGAGGAACAAGCGGATATTCTCTCATCTCCTTCACAGAGAATGCCCGTTTGATGTTTTCACATGTCAACACTCGACTCTACTCACCTTTTTTGGTTTTCCATTACGAAAAAAAGTACCTGGTACCTGCCAACAGGTACTTTTTTTAGTATCACCTCCGTCGAGGTTCCAATCCAAGCGAGCTGAGGCGATACCAAAAGGTGACGGGAAAGCAACAGAGGGGGGGTGTCCTGAACAAACCCGCCATTTTTAAATAGTTTAGACAGCAGATAGATGGGAACTCCGTGTTTAACTATTTATCTTTAAACTTCACAGTTACGGCTGAAAATGACAACAGATATAAACAAGTTTGCAGGTTTCACATATGTCCGCAATTCAAATCAACTGCCACCGCTCTCATCAACTCCTTCCCAGTCCCAGCAGTATTCAGCTGTTCTCAGTGAAAAAGCTCCAATAAAGCCCTTGTATACGAGAGCAGCTCCACGTATAGTGCTGCATTAAGCAGCTAAAGAGACTGAGAATTCCCCCCAGGCCAAGAAAATCACAGAGCTAAAAAAAAATAAAGAGTGAATATTGGATTAACAGCTGTCAAGTGGCCAGAAATGTGATTCCAAATGAATGCTAATGTTGCTCTGTGTTTGCTAGACGTGCAAATAGGCAACGTACTTGCTAGCATACACAGTTTTCTGCTACTCCCAAAGTGGCCATGAAAATCAATTATTAATCCTTTAAGACGTCCGAGACTGAAACGTTGACCTTTAGTTATCCCGCTGTAATAAATGAGATGTTATTTGGAAGGATATAGTAGGTGGGAACGTATGGCAAGTTTTGTGTAAATCAACTGGAATGACCAAATTTGGCCTTCAATTAGTGTGCTCCAAACTCTGAGTCAAAATGCACCATGTGTCCACATCCTTTGTCTGTGATGTCAGGTCTGTTGACAATGCTGACGGTTAATAACATCACCCTTTACGTCCCTCGATACACTATAAATCGTGTTTGGGACAGCAATTTTTTCCCCACCCGGCTAATACTGTATTGTGCTTAGCTACATACTGCCATTTGTTTGGCTAACACTCATCAGCAGTCTACCTTTAGCTGAGGCATCACCATCCCTTCGCTTACACCCATCAATGCCCCATCAAGAGCCTGTCCAGCCGCTGTCAGCCGATTGTCATGCTGTTTGCTTCTTATAACCCAATCCGTCATGCATTGTTAATGTTTAAAGGATATTGTTGTGTATGCAGTTTGCAGTAGCTACATCACAGGAAACTGAACGATGTGATTTGACCACAGGCTTATGGGCATCTGTTTCTCTGATATTAGATTTATTTTTCTTTTTTTTTTGGGGATTGTTCAGCTTTCACATGCTGGAATCAGCGCTGTAAGTCTAAATTACATTAAGCTTCTTAACAGGATGTGCTGTGTGTTGAAGCGGTTGGTGATGAAATCCCTAACTTGATCCAGTGCTGGTATCAGACGGACAAAACTGTTTACTGAGGTGGGTTTTACTTTAGTTGATCTCTGACACCAAAAAGACTATTTCACTAACACCGGTTATTCTCTCATTCCACAGCACATGGATCAGCAATGGTACATGAAACCTGCAACAAGTCCTTCAAATTACACAAAATACATTGTTAGTTACAAGTTTTTTTCTGAGCTGTCCATTTGTACGTGAACTCCAAAAAACGCAAATCCGCATTATCATCCGACAACGTTGTGGTCGACTTGCTTAGGTTTAGGGAAAAATCATGCTCTGGAGTAAAGTATTAAAGGAACACGCCGACTTATTGTATATCCATACATAGCCTTCTCATCTCCGTGCGTGTTGTAACTCTGTCTGACGCACCCACCGCTAGCCTCGCTTAGCACAGTTCCTGGAGGTAACCGGCTCCATCTAGCCTACTGCTCCCAATAAGTGACAAAATAACGCCAACATGTTCCTATTTACATGTTGTGATTTGTATAGTCACAGCGTGTACAAATAACAAGGTCACATGAGACACAGCCATCTTCTAACCGTATACATACTGGGAACTATATTCTCAGAAGGCGAAGCACTGCTACTTGGGCGGAGTGATTTGCTCGCGGCACCTGAGAAGCCCCGTGGTGAGGAGCAGAGAGTAACAACGGTGCTTTTCAGGTGTTGCGCTAATCACTCCGTTAAGTTACGAACACTAGTGGTAGCTAGCATAGCTTGGTTAGCAAAACACAGAATAAGGCATTTCTAGGTGACCAAAATGTCCCCGTTAACTCCCAAAAACACACAGTGAGAGGGTCAAAGTTCAAGATTGTCTATTTTAAATGTCCACAGTGCCAAGGTTAGCATTGCTAAGCCTCTGCTATGATTGACAGGTAACCAGGATGCCCCTAACGCATCCCCTGCTTTTTTTGTCCATTTTAAAATATATACCATACTATAATAAAAAAATCATCATCATCATGCTGTGTTGAAGAAGACTTAAAACTAGCAATTGAGGCCATTAACTCATTATGAAAATGTTTATTAAGGTAATAAATCAAGTGAGAAGTAAAGTAAAGACTTCTATAGAAACAGACTTATTGTTGCAACCGGGAGTCGCGCCTGCTGTAAATTAGAGAGAATGCCAGTTTAAAACACTTCCTCATTGGCTTCACTTCTCAGGCCTGAAAGCTTTGTCTATTAAATTAAATTAACATATGTGGTTTTGTTACTGCTGAAAAGACTGATGCTGATGTTCTTCTCGGTAAAAAAACAAACACAGTCTTGTAAAACAGATTACTTGTAACATAAAATATGAATCAAGGACAAGCCAACACTAGTTTTGAAACATTCTGCAGGAGTATTTCGGAGTAATACATAATGCATTAGCTACTGTAACGGCAAAGAAACCCTCTCAGCGGATAGATCCGCACTGCTCATGTTATCCAGAACACACTTTCTAGGATCTCGATTTTGAATGCATGCCAACCGCATGCGTGCGTATGAAATACACGTGTGCAGCGCTCCAAATGCAATTACTTTCTATGTATCTTGTCAGTGTTGCGTGTCCAATAGATTACAAGGGGCTCCTGCAGTCGGGGAGACTCTGGTCAGAGAAGCACCCTCTGCGGACCACAGCCTGTTGATGAGCTGATGATAATCTAGACAGAGGGAAGACTTGGGGGGGGTGGGGGGGGGCACTTTCTTCCCCCACCCTTCCTTCTCTCCCTCTCTCTCTCTGTTGAAGATTGTACTGATTGTGCTGCAATATGTCGCATGAGCACAGTCAGGACTGCAGACTGAGGAGCAATTTCACCCATGCTTATTATATCAACAGTTTAAGCCGTGTGTGGAGGTACATGTGTTCATCACAGCAGCTTACCGCGAGCTCTCCTGACACGGAACAAAGCAAAGGCTTGCACGTGTTGCTTATCAAACAAAAAAAATAAAAAATAAAAAAGACTCCCTTTTGATCCCTCATGACGCATATGCCTAATGTCTTTCTATGCAGTAATAAAACAACTCTTTGAATGTGCTATCTGGACATCTATTCAAAGAAAAGCTTTGATATTAATGAGGACACCCTCATGTATATTCATCCCCCGAAAACTTATGCATGTTTTCTTTCTTTCTTTCTTTTTCTGCATTGCCTGGGATTTTTTTTAGGGGAGCAAATACACATTGCCTTGCTGTGCTGCCGCTCTGCTTTCCTCCGTCACTACACGTTCAGTCTCAACGATGCTTTCTGCCAACAGAAGTTGCAAGTGGCTCGAGGGCGTCTTAGCACAACAAGACTGAAGTGAGAGGCTATTGAGCCAGAGCTTGGCGTGGCTGAGTGAGGGATCTGCCCCTAGACATTTGCGCTACAGTATCCTGCTGACTTGCTTGCTTGCTCACACTGCCATAGAAACCGAGTGCAGTGGAGGCTCATTCTGTTCAGGAGCAAGCAAGGGAGAGGATCGGGGAGGAGAGTGAGAGAGAGAGAGAGAGAGACAGAGGGGGGGGGGAGAAAAAGCAGAGACACAGAGAGAGAGAGAGAGAGAGAGAGAGAAAAAAGAGAAGCAGAGGGAGAGAGAAGTGTGAGAGAGAGAGAGAGAGAAAGAGAGAGAGAGAGAGAGAGTGTGAGCGGGATCAAGAGAGGAAAAGTGAGAGACACTGTCACTGGTGAGTACAGAGCTGTCACAGTAGATTTAAGTAGATGTGGTCCAAATCTCAAGCTTTTGAGCGTCTTTTTTTTCTTTCCTTCTTTGTTTTCGATTTTGACGATTGATTTCCCAGGCTTGATTTCACTGCTGTGCAGCAGGTCGCTGGTTGTCAGTTTTTTCGTTAGATATATATATATTTTTTTATTTGGCGGGGGGCGGGCGGGGGATGTGAGCGGGTGAGACGCACGGTGCTTGGCTCTCAGACGCAGAAGACAGATGCGGAGCAGCTGTGGCTTGTTATTTGTTAATCAGTCGTTAATACTGTTGTAACCTCTCGACTGCTCATCTTTGACTAATATTTACTTTTGAATAATACACGCTGAAGATAAAACTACTTCTCCTTTTTTTTTTTTTTTGGCAGCCTCCCTGTCCATATCATAGTCTTCTCTATCATTTATCAAGCACCGTGTTAATATTTGATAGGACTGGATGTCTGCAGCTGCACTTTCCGTCTGTATTTAACACACCTCTGACTGTTCTACTGCTGTCTGAACCCGTGGTAAAGAATTGGCGAGATATTGATTTGTCCGCTCCAAAACAGCTTTTTTTTTTTTTTATCAATTATTGAACGACTGATCTAGTGCTTGTTTTGGTTTCAAACTCCGCCTGTGTGGCAGAGGTGAAGAGACTTACTCAGCTGCAACGTTTGAAGTCAGGTCACTGCTGTGTGCATGTGTATCCGTTTGTGTGTGTCTGTCCGTCTGTCTCGGTTTGCACATGCTTTTGTCACTTTTGTTGTTTTCTTGTCCACGCTCTTGCTGGGTTTGATCAACGTGCATCCTGACACTTTGATGAAGCGCCAGAGCCGCGGAGCTAATAGAGTATGGGGGGGGGGATACAGCGGGATAAGCCTGTGCCTCATCGCGTCAGCCTGAGTGCGAGGGGACGGTGTTATTCTGATCACAGTCTGTCACTTAGCATTTTAAAGTACTTCAGATGTGTTCGGAAGCAAAGATTCCTGCCTTGAATTTGTCAGGGACAATTGTTGCCAGCGTGCGACATGAGCGTTACTCCTGTCTGTGTTTATGTTTATCTCTGCGGTTCACTTGGATCCTCTGCCTCCCCTGCCTCCCTTCACCTGTTCCTACAGTGCAGTTACATATTTCCCTCCCCCTCCAGCAGCAGCAGCAGCAGCAGCCTTGGGAGAAGGAAGAATTATACAAATCCAGCCAGCCTTATCAGTTTTCTGCTGGCTCCCGCCATGACTGGACCCCGGTGGCCCTTCCTGGCAGGCTGTGTACGTGTGTGTGTGTGTGTGTGTGTGTGTGTGTGTGTGTGTGTGTGTGTGTGTGTGTGTGTGTGTGTGTGTGTGTTTGTGGTGGGTGTGGTGGCTCTGCTCTGGATGTGTTACAAAGCGCATGTGACTGAGTGCATGCATGTGTGTGAGTGTGAGTATGTGTACATTTGTGTGTGTGTGTGTGTGTGTGTGTGTGTGTGTGTGTGTGTGTGCGCGCCATTGACGTGATTGTGTGTGATCAGGAGAGCCGCAGGGGGCGTTCTTGCTTTCCTTTGTGAGAGGGATTCGGGGACTGTGGCATTTGTTTTCTTCCCTCTCTCCTGTGACATGTTTTATGACTTCTTGTTAAAATGTCACTCACCAAGGCTGGACTGTAAAATGTCCCTGCGCAGGAGAGCTTAGCGTGTGAACAATAAGTGCACAGCGGTGTGATGAAACTACAAAGCACACAGCTGGGAAAGGCTGGGTTGAGATAATGCTGAGCTCTCTGACGGCTCCCTCGAGGCACAATTTGTTTTCAATACGATATAAAATTGGGCTGAATTTTTGACAGGCCTGTGGCCTGGGTCGATACCGCAGCTCGTCCCTGAGAGGAAACAATATCGCTCTGGTAAACAAGACCGTGTACAGTATGCTGGCAATAAACGCACCTGTTTGGCACTAGAAGCTATTGTTAGATGAAGCACCTGGGAGGAGAATCCGGTTTACGAGGTGGCCAAATGCTCCATCTCGAAATTTTTAGAGATAGAGGAAAAAGCTCTGCAGGCCATAGCTGCTACTCAAATGCAAATGGCTGTTTCGCAAGTAGGGTTCGCATAGCCGGTTCCATTTTGGTAAAATACCAGATTTATTCAACTTTTTTTAATCCACAATCTCTCTCAGGTATATACTAAAGGCCTTTTTATATTTGTGCGTAGAATCGACAGCGCTGTAGCCTGACGTGCACCTCTCTGTAACCTGATGCACGTCGCTCGGCCGTGGCTTGGAAGCGTTGCATTTCCCCCCCCCCCCGACCCATAACCAACATGAAATCAAGGAGAGGGTTAACTTTTCCTGCTGCAGATTTCCCACCGTGGTCAGAAAGAACAGGGGAGACGCTTTGGTTCTCTCACTATGACTCTAGAGTCTGTTCTCGCTCCGGAGCTAATCGCCGTCACTCTCTCACTTCTCGCTCTACACCACACACACACACACACACACACACACACACACACACACACACACACACGCGCACAAGTATAAACATCAGGCCACTTACGTAGTCTACGGCGAAAGCGGAGCCTCCGCAGAACTGAAAAACAAGCTTAAGACGTGCTAACAAGGGATCGACCGACACAGGTTTTTAAAGGCCGATACAGATTATTAGTAGTTAATGTAATCGATAACCGATTTTTGGAACAGATATGCATTTACAGTGAAAAATTAAAATCTTTAGGGCTGCTCCCTCTTGGTCGATTAGTCGACTAATCGGTCGTTTTGGTCTTAGTCAACTTAGATTTCTTTAGTCGATTAGTCATGTTTTATGCTTTTTTCATGCTGAATGACTTATTTCCAAGAAACGTACGAGCACATCTCTGGTAAACACAAGAATTAAAGTGGTGCTTTTGCATGACTCTTTGCGGAGAAACTCAGATTTACAGATCTGTCGATTAAATCAACTAATCGATTAGTCGGTACAATTGAATGAGTGTTAGTCGACTAACAATTTCTTTAATCGAGCACAGCCCTAAAAATCTTTAAGTCAAAATTAAGTTTTGAATGTTACAAACTCCAACACAAAACTTTGTTTAAATGATTCAAGCTATTATTTTAAAATATCATACTCTTCTCTATCATTTATCAGGCACCGTGTTAATATTTGATAGGACTGGATGTCTGCAGCTGCACTTTCCGTCTCTATTTAACACACCTCTGACTGTTCTACTGCTGTCTGAAACCGTGGTAAAGAATTGACTTGTCCTCTCCACAACAGCTTTATCAATTATTGAACGACCGATCTAGTGCTTTTTTTGGTTTCAAACTCCGCCTGTGTGGCAGAGGTGAAGAGACTTACTCAGCTGCAACGTTTGAAGTCAGGTCACTGCTGTGTGCATGTGTATCCGTTTGTGGGTGTCTGTCTGCCTCATCACGTCAAATTAGAAACGTTTAAGATAATAGCCAACGAAAGCTGGTCAGATAGTGTTGTGGGTGGGACATTAAAAGGTGCCGTAGGAAGGATTGTGAAGATCCAGGAAAGAAATTTGAACATCAACAACTTCTCAGTCCCTCCCCCGCTTTCTGCTAAAGCCCAAAACGGTCTCCTAAGCCCCCCCCCCCTGGCCCTGATTGGTGCATCTGAACAGGGAGCGGTGGATTTTTGCAAATCGCACTACAGGCTGTAGGTGGTGCCAGAGGAGTCAGATTTCTTTTTTAAATGACCTGCTTCATGTAGTTCTACTGGAACATAGGGTCAGCTTCAGCAGATATGACAGAAAGTTAGTTTTATAAGGCTTACTTACTGCACCTTTAAGTCAGACTCAGTGGTGAGTGAAACCGAAGCAGAGGGACAGACACACAGCTGTAGCGGAGCCAAAGAGCCACACTTTTTAATTCATTTACTTTATCGGTTATCAGGCAAATGAAACGCCGATACAGATAATCTGCAAACGGACAAAAAAAGAAAACGGTGTGATAATCGGCCAGGGCCGATAATCGGTCCCTATCCCTAGTGCTAACTCAGCGACACAGTTGACCGAATGAACGTGACCGACCGCCTTAACTTAGACCAAGCTCCAAAGTGTGAATACACTTCACCAAAGTGCACTAACGACAGGCAGGGAAATAACTCATGTTAAAAGTACGAACCTCCTCAGCCTACCACCGGTGTTTTCTGTAACCCATCGGATTCTGTGACCTGTAGCAGTGCAATAGCGATTCAGCCTTCAGGTGATGCTAACTGCATTGTGCGTGCGGAAAAATCTGATTCATTTTTTTGCTGCAGTGGAGTGCATGATATTTCCACTGTGTTTATCTTACTTCTGCAGCACATCCCCGGTGAGGACCAAACACCATTTTCCCAGCAAACACTGCAGCAAAAACAAAAATGAACAAGGACAGGGTTAATCAATGTCACAGAGCAGTGACTAAACATGGTGGAAGCCTTACACCCTTCTAGGCAAAGAAAAAATGCTAAAAAGAAAAGCCTGGGACCATTTCCTGTAGCTCATGATTGTGCCATCAAATTGCTTGGTTTTTTTCACCGAAACACTCAGGAACCTGAAGATTTTCAGTTTACCATCATATAAGATACGTTTAGGCCTGATACCGCTTAAAATAAAGCAGTGACTACAACAGAGAATATTTGGCATTTTTGCTTGAAGAATTACAGAAACAATGAATTGATTATTAAAAG